>NW_027611883.1:0-197889 GCF_964261635.1 Lissotriton helveticus | reverse complement strand
CCAATTTCAGGCACTGAAATGACTGTAAACTCACTTATTTTAGTTGAAAAAGTAATAATTCACATCCAACCGTCATTTAAAGTCAAAAGATTAAATGTTAAAATTTCATCAATATTGACCACTTATTTGAACGTTCGACAGGTTCATCGTTTTTCATCAGAAAATAGATTTTTTGGACTCTACCAAAAATGATTCAAAATGTCATTGGGATCGGGCCTCATGTAGAATAACCACTTTTTAAACCCTCACAGTGACCAAAATTGCAAATTTTTACAGAGTTTTGCTTACTCAAAGCTTCAATTTTGACCAATTTCAGGCACAGAAATGACTTTAAACACACTTATTTTAGTTGAGAAGGTAATAATTCACATAAAACCGTCATTTAAAGTCAAAAGATTAAATGTTAAATTTTCATCAATATTGACAATTTTTTGAACGTTCGACAGGTCCGGGGTCATCGTTTTTCATCAGAAAATTGATTTTTTGGACTCTACCAAAAATGATTCAAAATGTCATTTGGATCGGGCCTCATGTTGAATAACCACTTTTTAAACCCTCACAGTGACCAAAATTGCCATTTTTACAGAGTTTTCGCTTACTCAGACGCTTCAATTTTGACCAATTTCAGGCACAAAAATGACTTTAAACACACTTATTTTAGTTGAAAAAGTAATAATTCACATCCAACCGTCATTTAAAGTCAAAAGATCAAATGTTAAAATTTCATCAATATTGACCACTTTTTTGAACGTTCGACAGGTCATCGTTTTTCATCAGAAAATTGATTTTTTGGACTCTACTAAAAATTATTCAAAATGTCATTTGGATCGGGCCTCATGTTGAATAACCACTTTTTAAACCCTCACAGTGACCAAAATTGCCATTTTTACTGAGTTTTCGCTTACTCAAAAGCTTCAATTTTGACCAATTTCAGGCACAGAAATGACTTTAAACACACTTATTTTAGTTGAAAAAGTAATATTTCACATCCAACCGTCATTTAAAGTCAAAAGATTAAATGTTAAAATTTCATCAATATTGACCACTTTTTTGAAAGTTCGAGAGGTCCGGGGTCATTGTTTTTCATCAGAAAATTGATTTTTTGGACTCTACCAGAAATGATTCAAAATGTCATTGGGATCGGGCCTCATGTAGAATTAACCACTTTTTAAACCCTCACAGTGACCAAAATTGCCATTTTTACAGAGTTTTCGCTTACTCAAAAGCTTCAATTTTGACCAATTTCAGGCACAGAAATGACTTTAAACACACTTATTTTAGTTGAAAAAGTAATAATTCACATCCAACCATCATTTAAAGGCAAAAGATTAAATGTTAAATTTTCATCAATATTGACCATTTTTTGAACGTTCGACAGGTCCGGGGTCATCGTTTTTCATCAGAAATTGATTTTTTGGACTCTACCAAAAATGATTCAAAATGTCATTTGGATCGGGCCTCATGTTGAATAACCACTTTTTAAACCCTCACAGTGACCAAAATTGCCATTTTTACAGAGTTTTGCTTACTCAAAGCTTTAATTTTGACCAATTCAGGCACAGAAATGACTTTAAACACACTTATTTTAGTTGAACAGGTAATAATTCACATCCAACCATCATTTAAAGTCAAAAGATTAAATGTTAAATTTTCATGAATATTGACCATTTTTTGAACGTTCGACAGGTCCAGGGTCATCGTTTTTCATCAGAAAATTGATTTTTTGGACTCTACCAAAAATGATTCAAAATGTCATTTGGATCGGGCCTCATGTTGAATAACCACTTTTTAAACCCTCACAGTGACCAAAATTGCCATTTTTACAGAGTTTTCGCTTACTCAGACGCTTCAATTTTGACCAATTTCAGGCACAAAAATGACTTTAAACACACTTATTTTAGTTGAAAAAGTAATAATTCACATCCAACCGTCATTTAAAGTCAAAAGATCAAATGTTAAAATTTCATCAATATTGACCACTTTTTTGAACGTTCGACAGGTCATCGTTTTTCATCAGAAAATTGATTTTTTGGACTCTACTAAAAATTATTCAAAATGTCATTTGGATCGGGCCTCATGTTGAATAACCACTTTTTAAACCCTCACAGTGACCAAAATTGCCATTTTTACTGAGTTTTCGCTTACTCAAAAGCTTCAATTTTGACCAATTTCAGGCACAGAAATGACTTTAAACACACTTATTTTAGTTGAAAAAGTAATATTTCACATCCAACCGTCATTTAAAGTCAAAAGATTAAATGTTAAAATTTCATCAATATTGACCATTTTTTGAAAGTTCGAGAGGTCCGGGGTCATTGTTTTTCATCAGAAAATTGATTTTTTGGACTCTACCAGAAATGATTCAAAATGTCATTGGGATCGGGCCTCATGTAGAATAACCACTTTTTAAACCCTCACAGTGACCAAAATTGCCATTTTTACAGAGTTTTCGCTTACTCAAAAGCTTCAATTTTGACCAATTTCAGGCACAGAAATGACTTTAAACACACTTATTTTAGTTGAAAAAGTAATAATTCACATCCAAACATCATTTAAAGGCAAAAGATTAAATGTTAAATTTTCATCAATATTGACCATTTTTTGAACGTTCGACAGGTCCGGGGTCATCGTTTTTCATCAGAAAATTGATTTTTTGGACTCTACCAAAAATGATTCAAAATGTCATTTGGATCGGGCCTCATGTTGAATAACCACTTTTTAAACCCTCACAGTGACCAAAATTGCCATTTTTACAGAGTTTTGCTTACTCAAAGCTTTAATTTTGACCAATTTCAGGCACAGAAATGACTTTAAACACACTTATTTTAGTTGAACAGGTAATAATTCACATACAACCGTCATTTAAAGTCAAAAGATTAAATGTTAATTTTTCATCAATATTGACCATTTTTTTAACATTCGACAGGTCCAGGGTCATCGTTTTTTATCAGAAAATTGAGTTTTTTGGACTCTACCAAAAATGATTCAAAATGTCATTTGGATCGGGCCTCATGTTTAATAACCACTTTTTAAACCCTCCCAGTGACCAAAATTGCCATTTTTACAGAGTTTTTTCTTACTCAAAAGCTTCAATTTTGACCAATTTCAGGCACAAAAATGACTTTAAACACACTTATTTTAGTTGAAAAAGTAATAATTCACATCCAACCGTCATTTAAAGTCAAAAGATCAAATGTTAAAATTTCATCAATATTGACCACTTTTTTGAACGTTCGACAGGTCATCGTTTTTCATCAGAAAATTGATTTTTTGGACTCTACTAAAAATTATTCAAAATGTCATTTGGATCGGGCCTCATGTTGAATAACCATTTTTTAAACCCTCACAGTGACCAAAATTGCCATTTTTACTGAGTTTTCGCTTACTCAAAAGCTTCAATTTTGACCAATTTCAGGCACAGAAATGACTTCAAACACACTTATTTTAGTTGAAAAAGTAATATTTCACATCCAACCGTCATTTAAAGTCAAAAGATTAAATGTTAAAATTTCATCAATATTGACCACTTTTTTGAAAGTTCGAGAGGTCCGGGGTCATTGTTTTTCATCAGAAAATTGATTTTTTGGACTCTACCAGAAATGATTCAAAATGTCATTGGGATCGGGCCTCATGTAGAATAACCACTTTTTAAACCCTCACAGTGACCAAAATTGCCATTTTTACAGAGTTTTGCTTACTCAAAAGCTTTAATTTTGACCAATTTCAGGCACAGAAGTGACTTTAAACACACTTATTTTAGTTGAACAGGTAATAATTCACATACAACCGTCATTTAAAGTCAAAAGATTAAATGTTAAATTTTCATCAATATTGACCATTTTTTGAACGTTCGACAGGTCCAGGGTCATCGTTTTTCATCAGAAAATTGATTTTTTGGACTCTACCAAAAATGATTCAAAATGTCATTTGGATCGGGCCTCATGTTTAATAACCACTTTTTAAACCCTCACACTGACCAAAATTGCCATTTTTACAGAGTTTTCGCTTACTCAAAAGCTTCAATTTTGACCAATTTCAGGCACTTAAATGACTTTAAACACACTTATTTTAGTTGAAAAAGTAATAATTCACTTCCAACCTTCATTTAAAGTCAAAAGATTAAATGTTAAAATTCCATCAATATTGACCACTTTTTTGAACGTTCGACAGGTCCGGGGTCATCGTTTTTCATCAGAAAATTGATTTTTTGGACTCTACCAAAAATGATTCAAAATGTTATTTGGATCGGGCCTCATGTTTAATAACCACTTTTTAAACCCTCACAGTGACCAAAATTGCCATTTTTACAGAGTTTTCGCTTACTCAAAAGCTTCAATTTTGACCAATTTCAGGCACTAAAATGACTGTAAACTCACTTATTTTAGTTGAAAAAGTAATAATTCACATCCAACCGTCATTTAAAGTCAAAAGATTAAATGTTAAAATTTCATCAATATTGACCACTTATTTGAACGTTCGACAGGTTCATCGTTTTTCATCAGAAAATAGATTTTTTGGACTCTACCAAAAATGATTCAAAATGTCATTGGGATCGGGCCTCATGTAGAATAACCACTTTTTAAACCCTCACAGTGACCAAAATTGCAAATTTTTACAGAGTTTTGCTTACTCAAAGCTTCAATTTTGACCAATTTCAGGCACAGAAATGACTTTAAACACACTTATTTTAGTTGAGAAGGTAATAATTCACATAAAACCGTCATTTAAAGTCAAAAGATTAAATGTTAAATTTTCATCAATATTGACAATTTTTTGAACGTTCGACAGGTCCGGGGTCATCGTTTTTCATCAGAAAATTGATTTTTTGGACTCTACCAAAAATGATTCAAAATGTCATTTGGATCGGGCCTCATGTTGAATAACCACTTTTTAAACCCTCACAGTGACCAAAATTGCCATTTTTACAGAGTTTTCGCTTACTCAGACGCTTCAATTTTGACCAATTTCAGGCACAAAAATGACTTTAAACACACTTATTTTAGTTGAAAAAGTAATAATTCACATCCAACCGTCATTTAAAGTCAAAAGATCAAATGTTAAAATTTCATCAATATTGACCACTTTTTTGAACGTTCGACAGGTCATCGTTTTTCATCAGAAAATTGATTTTTTGGACTCTACTAAAAATTATTCAAAATGTCATTTGGATCGGGCCTCATGTTGAATAACCACTTTTTAAACCCTCACAGTGACCAAAATTGCCATTTTTACTGAGTTTTCGCTTACTCAAAAGCTTCAATTTTGACCAATTTCAGGCACAGAAATGACTTTAAACACACTTATTTTAGTTGAAAAAGTAATATTTCACATCCAACCGTCATTTAAAGTCAAAAGATTAAATGTTAAAATTTCATCAATATTGACCACTTTTTTGAAAGTTCGAGAGGTCCGGGGTCATTGTTTTTCATCAGAAAATTGATTTTTTGAACTCTACCAGAAATGATTCAAAATGTCATTGGGATCGGGCCTCATGTAGAATAACCACTTTTTAAACCCTCACAGTGACCAAAATTGCCATTTTTACAGAGTTTTGCTTACTCAAAAGCTTTAATTTTGACCAATTTCAGGCACAGAAGTGACTTTAAACACACTTATTTTAGTTGAACAGGTAATAATTCACATACAACCGTCATTTAAAGTCATAAGATTAAATGTTAAATTTTCATCAATATTGACCATTTTTTGAACGTTCGACAGGTCCAGGGTCATCGTTTTTCATCAGAAAATTGATTTTTTGGACTCTACCAAAAATGATTCAAAATGTCATTTGGATCGGGCCTCATGTTGAATAACCACTTTTTAAACCCTCACAGTGACCAAAATTGCCATTTTTACAGAGTTTTCGCTTACTCAAAAGCTTCAATTTTGACCAATTTCAGGCACAGAAATGACTTTAAACACACTTATTTTAGTTGAAAAAGTAATAATTCACATCCAACCATCATTTAAAGTCAAAAGATTAAATGTTAAATTTTCATCAATATTGACCATTTTTTGAACGTTCGACAGGTCCGGGGTCATCGTTTTTCATCAGAAAATTGATTTTTTGGACTCTACCAAAAATGATTCAAAATGTCATTTGGATCGGGCCTCATGTTGAATAACCACTTTTTAAACCCTCACAGTGACCAAAATTGCCATTTTTACAGAGTTTTGCTTACTCAAAAGCTTTAATTTTGACCAATTTCAGGCACAGAAATGACTTTAAACACACTTATTTTAGTTGAACAGGTAATAATTCACATACAACCGTCATTTAAAATAAAAAGATTTAATGTTAATTTTTCATCAATATTGACCATTTTTTTAACGTTCGACAGGTCCAGGGTCATCGTTTTTCATCAGAAAATTGATTTTTTGGACTCTACCAAAAATGATTCAAAATGTCATTTGGATCGGGCCTCATGTTTAATAACCACTTTTTAAACCCTCCCAGTGACCAAAATTGCCATTTTTACAGAGTTTTTGCTTACTCAAAAGCTTCAATTTTGACCAATTTCAGGCACAGAAATGACTTTAAACACACTTATTTTAGTTGAGAAGGTAATAATTCACATCCAACCGTCATTTAAAGTCAAAAGATTAAATGTTAAATTTTCATTAATATTGACCATTTTTTGAACGTTCGACAGGTCCAGGGTCATCGTTTTTCATCAGAAAATAGATTTTTTGGACTCTACCAAAAATGATTCAACATGTCATTTGGATCGGGCCTCATGTTTAATAACCACTTTTTAAACCCTCACAGTGACCAAAATTGCCATTTTTACAGAGTTTTGCTTACTCAAAAGCTTGAATTTTGACCAATTTCAGGCACAGAAATGACTTTAAACACACTTATTTTAGTTGAACAGGTACTAATTCACATACAACCGTCATTTAAAGTCAAAAGATTAAATGTAAAATTTTCATCAATATTGACCATTTTTTGAACGTTCGACAGGTCCAGGGTCATCGTTTTTCATCAGAAAATTGATTTTTTGGACTCTACCAAAAATGATTCAAAATGTCATTTGGATCGGGCCTCATGTTTAATAACCACTTTTTAAACCCTTACACTGACCAAAATTGCCATTTTTACAGAGTTTTTGCTTACTCAAAAGCTTCAATTTTGACCAATTTCAGGCACTTAAATGACTTTAAACACACTTATTTTAGTTGAAAAAGTAATAATTCACATCCAACCTTCATTTAAAGTCAAAAGATTAAATGTTAAAATTCCATCAATATTGACCACTTTTTTGAACGTTCGACAGGTCCGGGGTCATCGTTTTTCATCAGAAAATTGATTTTTTGGACTCTACCAAAAATGATTCAAAATGTTATTTGGATCGGGCCTCATGTTTAATAACCACTTTTTAAACCCTCACAGTGACCAAAATTGCCATTTTTACAGAGTTTTCGCTTACTCAAAGCTTCAATTTTGACCAATTTCAGGCACAGAAATGACTGTAAACTCACTTATTTTAGTTGAAAAAGTAATAATTCACATCCAACCGTCATTTAAAGTCAAAAGATTAAATGTTAACATTTCATCAATATTGACAACTTTTTTGAACGTTCGACAGGTTCATCGTTTTTCATCAGAAAATAGATTTTTTGGACTCTACCAAAAATGATTCAAAATGTCATTGGGATCGGGCCTCATGTAGAATAACCACTTTTTAAACCCCCACAGTGACCAAAATTGCCATTTTTACAGAGTTTTGCTTACTCAAAGCTTAAATTTTGACCAATTTCAGGCACAGAAATGACTTTAAACACACTTATTTTAGTTGAGAAGGTAATAATTCACATACAACCGTCATTTAAAGTCAAAAGATTAAATGTAAAATTTTCATCAATATTGACAATTTTTTGAACGTTCGATAGGTCCGGGGTCATCGTTTTTCATCAGAAAATTGATTTTTTGGACTCTACCAAAAATGATTCAAAATGTCATTTGGATCGGGCCTCATGTTGAATAACCACTTTTTAAACCCTCACAGTGACCAAAATTGCCATTTTTACAGAGTTTTCGCTTACTCAGACGCTTCAATTTTGACCAATTTCAGGCACAAAAATGACTTTAAACACACTTATTTTAGTTGAAAAAGTAATAATTCACATCCAACCGTCATTTAAAGTCAAAAGATCAAATGTTAAAATTTCATCAATATTGACCACTTTTTTGAACGTTCGACAGGTCATCGTTTTTCATCAGAAAATTGATTTTTTGGACTCTACTAAAAATTATTCAAAATGTCATTTGAATCGGGCCTCATGTTGAATAACCACTTTTTAAACCCTCACAGTGACCAAAATTGCCATTTTTACTGAGTTTTCGCTTACTCAAAAGCTTCAATTTTGACCAATTTCAGGCACAGAAATGACTTTAAACACACTTATTTTAGTTGAGAAGGTAATAATTCACATCCAACCGTCATTTAAAGTCAAAAGATTCAATGTTAAATTTTCATTAATATTGACCATTTTTTGAACGTTCGACAGGTCCAGGGTCATCGTTTTTCATCAGAAAATTGATTTTTTGGACTCTACCAAAAATTATTCAAAATGTCATTTGGATCGGGCCTCATGTTTAATAACCACTTTTTAAACCCTCACTGTGACCAAAATTGCCATTTTTACAGAGTTTTCGCTTACTCAAAAGCTTCAATTTTGACCAATTTCAGGCACTTAAATGACTTTAAACACACTTATTTTAGTTGAAAAAGTAATAATTCACATCCAACCGTCATTTAAAGTCAAAAGATTAAATGTAAAATTTTCATCAATATTGACCATTTTTTGAACGTTCGACAGGTCCGGGGTCATCGTTTTTCATCAGAAAATAGATTTTTTGGACTCTACCAAAAATGATTCAACATGTCATTTGGATCGGGCCTCATGTTTAATAACCACTTTTTAAACCCTCACAGTGACCAAAATTGCCATTTTTACAGAGTTTTGCTTACTCAAAAGCTTGAATTTTGACCAATTTCAGGCACAGAAATGACTTTAAACACACTTATTTTAGTTGAACAGGTAATAATTCACATACAACCGTCATTTAAAGTCAAAAGATTAAATGTAAAATTTTCATCAATATTGACCATTTTTTGACCGTTCGACAGGTCCAGGGTCATCGTTTTTCATCAGAAAATTGATTTTTTGGACTCTACCAAAAATGATTCAAAATGTCATTTGGATCGGGCCTCATGTTTAATAACCACTTTTTAAACCCTCACACTGACCAAAATTGCCATTTTTACAGAGTTTTCGCTTACTCAAAAGCTTCAATTTTGACCAATTTCAGGCACTTAAATGACTTTAAACACACTTATTTTAGTTGAAAAAGTAATAATTCACATCCAACCTTCATTTAAAGTCAAAAGATTAAATGTTAAAATTCCATCAATATTGACCACTTTTTTGAACGTTCGACAGGTCCGGGGTCATCGTTTTTCATCAGAAAATTGATTTTTTGGACTCTACCAAAAATGATTCAAAATGTCATTTGGATCGGGCCTCATGTTGAATAACCACTTTTTAAACCCTCACAGTGACCAAAATTGCCATTTTTACAGAGTTTTCGCTTACTCAGACGCTTCAATTTTGACCAATTTCAGGCACAAAAATGACTTTAAACACACTTATTTTAGTTGAAAAAGTAATAATTCACATCCAACCGTCATTTAAAGTCAAAAGATCAAATGTTAAAATTTCATCAATATTGACCACTTTTTTGAACGTTCGACAGGTCATCGTTTTTCATCAGAAAATTGATTTTTTGGACTCTACTAAAAATTATTCAAAATGTCATTTGGATCGGGCCTCATGTTGAATAACCACTTTTTAAACCCTCACAGTGACCAAAATTGCCATTTTTACAGAGTTTTCGCTTACTCAAAAGCTTCAATTTTGACCAATTTCAGGCACAGAAATAACTTTAAACACACTTATTTTAGTTGAAAAAGTAATAATTCACATCCAACCATCATTTAAAGTCAAAAGATTAAATGTTAAATTTTCATCAATATTGACCATTTTTTGAACGTTCGAGAGGTCCGGGGTCATTGTTTTTCATCAGAAAATAGATTTTTTGGACTCTACCAGAAATGATTCAAAATGTCATTGGGATCGGGCCTCATGTAGAATAACCACTTTTTAAACCCTCACAGTGACCAAAATTGCCATTTTTACAGAGTTTTGCTTACTCAAAAGCTTTAATTTTGACCAATTTCAGGCACAGAAGTGACTTTAAACACACTTATTTTAGTTGAACAGGTAATAATTCACATACAACCGTCATTTAAAGTCAAAAGTTTAAATGTTAAATTTTCATCAATATTGACCATTTTTTGAACGTTCGACAGGTCCAGGGTCATCGTTTTTCATCAGAAAATTGATTTTTTGGACTCTACCAAAAATGATTCAAAATGTCATTTGGATCGGGCCTCATGTTGAATAACCACTTTTTAAACCCTCACAGTGACCAAAATTGCCATTTTTACAGAGTTTTCGCTTACTCAAAAGCTTCAATTTTGACCAATTTCAGGCACAGAAATAACTTTAAACACACTTATTTTAGTTGAAAAAGTAATAATTCACATCCAACCATCATTTAAAGTCAAAAGATTAAATGTTAAATTTTCATCAATATTGACCATTTTTTGAACGTTCGACAGGTCCGGGGTCATCGTTTTTCATCAGAAAATTGATTTTTTGGACTCTACCAAAAATGATTCAAAATGTCATTTGGATCGGGCCTCATGTTGAATAACCACTTTTTAAACCCTCACAGTGACCAAAATTGCCATTTTTACAGAGTTTTGCTTACTCAAAAGCTTTAATTTTGACCAATTTCAGGCACAGAAATGACTTTAAACACACTTATTTTAGTTGAACAGGTAATAATTCACATACAACCGTCATTTAAAGTCAAAAGACTAAATGTTAATTTTTCATCAATATTGACCATTTTTTTAACGTTCGACAGGTCCAGGGTCATCGTTTTTCAACAGAAAATTGATTTTTTGGACTCTACCAAAAATGATTCAAAATGTCATTTGGATCGGGCCTCATGTTTAATAACCACTTTTTAAACCCTCCCAGTGACCAAAATTGCCATTTTTACAGAGTTTTTGCTTACTCAAAAGCTTCAATTTTGACCAATTTCAGGCACAGAAATGACTTTAAACACACTTATTTTAGTTGAGAAGGTAATAATTCACATCCAACCGTCATTTAAAGTCAAAAGATTCAATGTTAAATTTTCATCAATATTGACCATTTTTTGAACGTTCGACAGGTCCAGGGTCATCGTTTTTCATCAGAAAATTGATTTTTTGGACTCTACCAAAAATGATTCAAAATGTCATTTGGATCGGGCCTCATGTTGAATAACCACTTTTTAAACCCTCACAGTGACCAAAATTGCCATTTTTACAGAGTTTTCGCTTACTCAAAAGCTTCAATTTTGACCAATTTCAGGCACAGAAATGACTTTAAACACACTTATTTTAGTTGAAAAAGTAATAATTCACATCCAACCATCATTTAAAGTCAAAAGATTAAATGTTAAATTTTCATCAATATTGACCATTTTTTGAACGTTCGACAGGTCCGGGGTCATCGTTTTTCATCAGAAAATTGATTTTTTGGACTCTACCAAAAATGATTCAAAATGTCATTTGGATCGGGCCTCATGTTGAATAACCACTTTTTAAACCCTCACAGTGACCAAAATTGCCATTTTTACAGAGTTTTGCTTACTCAAAAGCTTTAATTTTGACCAATTTCAGGCACAGAAATGACTTTAAACACACTTATTTTAGTTGAACAGGTAATAATTCACATACAACCGTCATTTAAAATAAAAAGATTTAATGTTAATTTTTCATCAATATTGACCATTTTTTTAACGTTCGACAGGTCCAGGGTCATCGTTTTTCATCAGAAAATTGATTTTTTGGACTCTACCAAAAATGATTCAAAATGTCATTTGGATCGGGCCTCATGTTTAATAACCACTTTTTAAACCCTCCCAGTGACCAAAATTGCCATTTTTACAGAGTTTTTGCTTACTCAAAAGCTTCAATTTTGACCAATTTCAGGCACAGAAATGACTTTAAACACACTTATTTTAGTTGAGAAGGTAATAATTCACATCCAACCGTCATTTAAAGTCAAAAGATTAAATGTTAAATTTTCATTAATATTGACCATTTTTTGAACGTTCGACAGGTCCAGGGTCATCGTTTTTCATCAGAAAATAGATTTTTTGGACTCTACCAAAAATGATTCAACATGTCATTTGGATCGGGCCTCATGTTTAATAACCACTTTTTAAACCCTCACAGTGACCAAAATTGCCATTTTTACAGAGTTTTGCTTACTCAAAAGCTTGAATTTTGACCAATTTCAGGCACAGAAATGACTTTAAACACACTTATTTTAGTTGAACAGGTACTAATTCACATACAACCGTCATTTAAAGTCAAAAGATTAAATGTAAAATTTTCATCAATATTGACCATTTTTTGAACGTTCGACAGGTCCAGGGTCATCGTTTTTCATCAGAAAATTGATTTTTTGGACTCTACCAAAAATGATTCAAAATGTCATTTGGATCGGGCCTCATGTTTAATAACCACTTTTTAAACCCTTACACTGACCAAAATTGCCATTTTTACAGAGTTTTTGCTTACTCAAAAGCTTCAATTTTGACCAATTTCAGGCACTTAAATGACTTTAAACACACTTATTTTAGTTGAAAAAGTAATAATTCACATCCAACCTTCATTTAAAGTCAAAAGATTAAATGTTAAAATTCCATCAATATTGACCACTTTTTTGAACGTTCGACAGGTCCGGGGTCATCGTTTTTCATCAGAAAATTGATTTTTTGGACTCTACCAAAAATGATTCAAAATGTTATTTGGATCGGGCCTCATGTTTAATAACCACTTTTTAAACCCTCACAGTGACCAAAATTGCCATTTTTACAGAGTTTTCGCTTACTCAAAGCTTCAATTTTGACCAATTTCAGGCACAGAAATGACTGTAAACTCACTTATTTTAGTTGAAAAAGTAATAATTCACATCCAACCGTCATTTAAAGTCAAAAGATTAAATGTTAACATTTCATCAATATTGACAACTTTTTTGAACGTTCGACAGGTTCATCGTTTTTCATCAGAAAATAGATTTTTTGGACTCTACCAAAAATGATTCAAAATGTCATTGGGATCGGGCCTCATGTAGAATAACCACTTTTTAAACCCCCACAGTGACCAAAATTGCCATTTTTACAGAGTTTTGCTTACTCAAAGCTTAAATTTTGACCAATTTCAGGCACAGAAATGACTTTAAACACACTTATTTTAGTTGAGAAGGTAATAATTCACATACAACCGTCATTTAAAGTCAAAAGATTAAATGTAAAATTTTCATCAATATTGACAATTTTTTGAACGTTCGATAGGTCCGGGGTCATTGTTTTTCATCAGAAAATTGATTTTTTGGACTCTACCAAAAATGATTCAAAATGTCATTTGGATCGGGCCTCATGTTGAATAACCACTTTTTAAACCCTCACAGTGACCAAAATTGCCATTTTTACAGAGTTTTCGCTTACTCAGACGCTTCAATTTTGACCAATTTCAGGCACAAAAATGACTTTAAACACACTTATTTTAGTTGAAAAAGTAATAATTCACATCCAACCGTCATTTAAAGTCAAAAGATCAAATGTTAAAATTTCATCAATATTGACCACTTTTTTGAACGTTCGACAGGTCATCGTTTTTCATCAGAAAATTGATTTTTTGGACTCTACTAAAAATTATTCAAAATGTCATTTGAATCGGGCCTCATGTTGAATAACCACTTTTTAAACCCTCACAGTGACCAAAATTGCCATTTTTACTGAGTTTTCGCTTACTCAAAAGCTTCAATTTTGACCAATTTCAGGCACAGAAATGACTTTAAACACACTTATTTTAGTTGAGAAGGTAATAATTCACATCCAACCGTCATTTAAAGTCAAAAGATTCAATGTTAAATTTTCATTAATATTGACCATTTTTTGAACGTTCGACAGGTCCAGGGTCATCGTTTTTCATCAGAAAATTGATTTTTTGGACTCTACCAAAAATTATTCAAAATGTCATTTGGATCGGGCCTCATGTTTAATAACCACTTTTTAAACCCTCACTGTGACCAAAATTGCCATTTTTACAGAGTTTTCGCTTACTCAAAAGCTTCAATTTTGACCAATTTCAGGCACTTAAATGACTTTAAACACACTTATTTTAGTTGAAAAAGTAATAATTCACATCCAACCGTCATTTAAAGTCAAAAGATTAAATGTAAAATTTTCATCAATATTGACCATTTTTTGAACGTTCGACAGGTCCGGGGTCATCGTTTTTCATCAGAAAATAGATTTTTTGGACTCTACCAAAAATGATTCAACATGTCATTTGGATCGGGCCTCATGTTTAATAACCACTTTTTAAACCCTCACAGTGACCAAAATTGCCATTTTTACAGAGTTTTGCTTACTCAAAAGCTTGAATTTTGACCAATTTCAGGCACAGAAATGACTTTAAACACACTTATTTTAGTTGAACAGGTAATAATTCACATACAACCGTCATTTAAAGTCAAAAGATTAAATGTAAAATTTTCATCAATATTGACCATTTTTTGACCGTTCGACAGGTCCAGGGTCATCGTTTTTCATCAGAAAATTGATTTTTTGGACTCTACCAAAAATGATTCAAAATGTCATTTGGATCGGGCCTCATGTTTAATAACCACTTTTTAAACCCTCACACTGACCAAAATTGCCATTTTTACAGAGTTTTCGCTTACTCAAAAGCTTCAATTTTGACCAATTTCAGGCACTTAAATGACTTTAAACACACTTATTTTAGTTGAAAAAGTAATAATTCACATCCAACCTTCATTTAAAGTCAAAAGATTAAATGTTAAAATTCCATCAATATTGACCACTTTTTTGAACGTTCGACAGGTCCGGGGTCATCGTTTTTCATCAGAAAATTGATTTTTTGGACTCTACCAAAAATGATTCAAAATGTCATTTGGATCGGGCCTCATGTTGAATAACCACTTTTTAAACCCTCACAGTGACCAAAATTGCCATTTTTACAGAGTTTTCGCTTACTCAGACGCTTCAATTTTGACCAATTTCAGGCACAAAAATGACTTTAAACACACTTATTTTAGTTGAAAAAGTAATAATTCACATCCAACCGTCATTTAAAGTCAAAAGATCAAATGTTAAAATTTCATCAATATTGACCACTTTTTTGAACGTTCGACAGGTCATCGTTTTTCATCAGAAAATTGATTTTTTGGACTCTACTAAAAATTATTCAAAATGTCATTTGGATCGGGCCTCATGTTGAATAACCACTTTTTAAACCCTCACAGTGACCAAAATTGCCATTTTTACAGAGTTTTCGCTTACTCAAAAGCTTCAATTTTGACCAATTTCAGGCACAGAAATAACTTTAAACACACTTATTTTAGTTGAAAAAGTAATAATTCACATCCAACCATCATTTAAAGTCAAAAGATTAAATGTTAAATTTTCATCAATATTGACCATTTTTTGAACGTTCGAGAGGTCCGGGGTCATTGTTTTTCATCAGAAAATAGATTTTTTGGACTCTACCAGAAATGATTCAAAATGTCATTGGGATCGGGCCTCATGTAGAATAACCACTTTTTAAACCCTCACAGTGACCAAAATTGCCATTTTTACAGAGTTTTGCTTACTCAAAAGCTTTAATTTTGACCAATTTCAGGCACAGAAGTGACTTTAAACACACTTATTTTAGTTGAACAGGTAATAATTCACATACAACCGTCATTTAAAGTCAAAAGTTTAAATGTTAAATTTTCATCAATATTGACCATTTTTTGAACGTTCGACAGGTCCAGGGTCATCGTTTTTCATCAGAAAATTGATTTTTTGGACTCTACCAAAAATGATTCAAAATGTCATTTGGATCGGGCCTCATGTTGAATAACCACTTTTTAAACCCTCACAGTGACCAAAATTGCCATTTTTACAGAGTTTTCGCTTACTCAAAAGCTTCAATTTTGACCAATTTCAGGCACAGAAATAACTTTAAACACACTTATTTTAGTTGAAAAAGTAATAATTCACATCCAACCATCATTTAAAGTCAAAAGATTAAATGTTAAATTTTCATCAATATTGACCATTTTTTGAACGTTCGACAGGTCCGGGGTCATCGTTTTTCATCAGAAAATTGATTTTTTGGACTCTACCAAAAATGATTCAAAATGTCATTTGGATCGGGCCTCATGTTGAATAACCACTTTTTAAACCCTCACAGTGACCAAAATTGCCATTTTTACAGAGTTTTGCTTACTCAAAAGCTTTAATTTTGACCAATTTCAGGCACAGAAATGACTTTAAACACACTTATTTTAGTTGAACAGGTAATAATTCACATACAACCGTCATTTAAAGTCAAAAGACTAAATGTTAATTTTTCATCAATATTGACCATTTTTTTAACGTTCGACAGGTCCAGGGTCATCGTTTTTCATCAGAAAATTGATTTTTTGGACTCTACCAAAAATGATTCAAAATGTCATTTGGATCGGGCCTCATGTTTAATAACCACTTTTTAAACCCTCCCAGTGACCAAAATTGCCATTTTTACAGAGTTTTTGCTTACTCAAAAGCTTCAATTTTGACCAATTTCAGGCACAGAAATGACTTTAAACACACTTATTTTAGTTGAGAAGGTAATAATTCACATCCAACCGTCATTTAAAGTCAAAAGATTCAATGTTAAATTTTCATCAATATTGACCATTTTTTGAACGTTCGACAGGTCCAGGGTCATCGTTTTTCATCAGAAAATTGATTTTTTGGACTCTACCAAAAATGATTCAAAATGTCATTTGGATCGGGCCTCATGTTGAATAACCACTTTTTAAACCCTCACAGTGACCAAAATTGCCATTTTTACAGAGTTTTCGCTTACTCAAAAGCTTCAATTTTGACCAATTTCAGGCACAGAAATGACTTTAAACACACTTATTTTAGTTGAAAAAGTAATAATTCACATCCAACCATCATTTAAAGTCAAAAGATTAAATGTTAAATTTTCATCAATATTGACCATTTTTTGAACGTTCGACAGGTCCGGGGTCATCGTTTTTCATCAGAAAATTGATTTTTTGGACTCTACCAAAAATGATTCAAAATGTCATTTGGATTGGGCCTCATGTTGAATAACCACTTTTTAAACCCTCACAGTGACCAAAATTGCCATTTTTACAGAGTTTTGCTTACTCAAAAGCTTTAATTTTGACCAATTTCAGGCACAGAAATGACTTTAAACACACTTATTTTAGTTGAACAGGTAATAATTCACATACAACCGTCATTTAAAATAAAAAGATTTAATGTTAATTTTTCATCAATATTGACCATTTTTTTAACGTTCGACAGGTCCAGGGTCATCGTTTTTCATCAGAAAATTGATTTTTTGGACTCTACCAAAAATGATTCAAAATGTCATTTGGATCGGGCCTCATGTTTAATAACCACTTTTTAAACCCTCCCAGTGACCAAAATTGCCATTTTTACAGAGTTTTTGCTTACTCAAAAGCTTCAATTTTGACCAATTTCAGGCACAGAAATGACTTTAAACACACTTATTTTAGTTGAGAAGGTAATAATTCACATCCAACCGTCATTTAAAGTCAAAAGATTAAATGTTAAATTTTCATTAATATTGACCATTTTTTGAACGTTCGACAGGTCCAGGGTCATCGTTTTTCATCAGAAAATAGATTTTTTGGACTCTACCAAAAATGATTCAACATGTCATTTGGATCGGGCCTCATGTTTAATAACCACTTTTTAAACCCTCACAGTGACCAAAATTGCCATTTTTACAGAGTTTTGCTTACTCAAAAGCTTGAATTTTGACCAATTTCAGGCACAGAAATGACTTTAAACACACTTATTTTAGTTGAACAGGTAATAATTCACATACAACCGTCATTTAAAGTCAAAAGATTAAATGTAAAATTTTCATCAATATTGACCATTTTTTGAACGTTCGACAGGTCCAGGGTCATCGTTTTTCATCAGAAAATTGATTTTTTGGACTCTACCAAAAATGATTCAAAATGTCATTTGGATCGGGCCTCATGTTTAATAACCACTTTTTAAACCCTTACACTGACCAAAATTGCCATTTTTACAGAGTTTTTGCTTACTCAAAAGCTTCAATTTTGACCAATTTCAGGCACTTAAATGACTTTAAACACACTTATTTTAGTTGAAAAAGTAATAATTCACATCCAACCTTCATTTAAAGTCAAAAGATTAAATGTTAAAATTCCATCAATATTGACCACTTTTTTGAACGTTCGACAGGTCCGGGGTCATCGTTTTTCATCAGAAAATTGATTTTTTGGACTCTACCAAAAATGATTCAAAATGTTATTTGGATCGGGCCTCATGTTTAATAACCACTTTTTAAACCCTCACAGTGACCAAAATTGCCATTTTTACAGAGTTTTCGCTTACTCAAAGCTTCAATTTTGACCAATTTCAGGCACAGAAATGACTGTAAACTCACTTATTTTAGTTGAAAAAGTAATAATTCACATCCAACCGTCATTTAAAGTCAAAAGATTAAATGTTAACATTTCATCAATATTGACAACTTTTTTGAACGTTCGACAGGTTCATCGTTTTTCATCAGAAAATAGATTTTTTGGACTCTACCAAAAATGATTCAAAATGTCATTGGGATCGGGCCTCATGTAGAATAACCACTTTTTAAACCCCCACAGTGACCAAAATTGCCATTTTTACAGAGTTTTGCTTACTCAAAGCTTAAATTTTGACCAATTTCAGGCACAGAAATGACTTTAAACACACTTATTTTAGTTGAGAAGGTAATAATTCACATACAACCGTCATTTAAAGTCAAAAGATTAAATGTAAAATTTTCATCAATATTGACAATTTTTTGAACGTTCGATAGGTCCGGGGTCATCGTTTTTCATCAGAAAATTGATTTTTTGGACTCTACCAAAAATGATTCAAAATGTCATTTGGATCGGGCCTCATGTTGAATAACCACTTTTTAAACCCTCACAGTGACCAAAATTGCCATTTTTACAGAGTTTTCGCTTACTCAGACGCTTCAATTTTGACCAATTTCAGGCACAAAAATGACTTTAAACACACTTATTTTAGTTGAAAAAGTAATAATTCACATCCAACCGTCATTTAAAGTCAAAAGATCAAATGTTAAAATTTCATCAATATTGACCACTTTTTTGAACGTTCGACAGGTCATCGTTTTTCATCAGAAAATTGATTTTTTGGACTCTACTAAAAATTATTCAAAATGTCATTTGAATCGGGCCTCATGTTGAATAACCACTTTTTAAACCCTCACAGTGACCAAAATTGCCATTTTTACTGAGTTTTCGCTTACTCAAAAGCTTCAATTTTGACCAATTTCAGGCACAGAAATGACTTTAAACACACTTATTTTAGTTGAAAAAGTAATATTTCACATCCAACCGTCATTTAAAGTCAAAAGATTAAATGTAAAAATTTCATCAATATTGACCACTTTTTTGAAAGTTCGAGAGGTCCGGGGTCATTGTTTTTCATCAGAAAATAGATTTTTTGGACTCTACCAGAAATGATTCAAAATGTCATTGGGATCGGGCCTCATGTAGAATAACCACTTTTTAAACCCTCACAGTGACCAAAATTGCCATTTTTACAGAGTTTTGCTTACTCAAAAGCTTTAATTTTGACCAATTTCATGCACAGAAGTGACTTTAAACACACTTATTTTAGTTGAACAGGTAATAATTCACATACAACCGTCATTTAAAGTCAAAAGTTTAAATGTTAAATTTTCATCAATATTGACCATTTTTTGAACGTTCGACAGGTCCAGGGTCATCGTTTTTCATCAGAAAATTGATTTTTTGGACTCTACCAAAAATGATTCAAAATGTCATTTGGATCGGGCCTCATGTTTAATAACCACTTTTTAAACCCTCCCAGTGACCAAAATTGCCATTTTTACAGAGTTTTTGCTTACTCAAAAGCTTCAATTTTGACCAATTTCAGGCACAGAAATGACTTTAAACACACTTATTTTAGTTGAGAAGGTAATAATTCACATCCAACCGTCATTTAAAGTCAAAAGATTCAATGTTAAATTTTCATTAATATTGACCATTTTTTGAACGTTCGACAGGTCCAGGGTCATCGTTTTTCATCAGAAAATTGATTTTTTGGACTCTACCAAAAATTATTCAAAATGTCATTTGGATCGGGCCTCATGTTTAATAACCACTTTTTAAACCCTCACTGTGACCAAAATTGCCATTTTTACAGAGTTTTCGCTTACTCAAAAGCTTCAATTTTGACCAATTTCAGGCACTTAAATGACTTTAAACACACTTATTTTAGTTGAAAAAGTAATAATTCACATCCAACCGTCATTTAAAGTCAAAAGATTAAATGTAAAATTTTCATCAATATTGACCATTTTTTGAACGTTCGACAGGTCCGGGGTCATCGTTTTTCATCAGAAAATAGATTTTTTGGACTCTACCAAAAATGATTCAACATGTCATTTGGATCGGGCCTCATGTTTAATAACCACTTTTTAAACCCTCACAGTGACCAAAATTGCCATTTTTACAGAGTTTTGCTTACTCAAAAGCTTGAATTTTGACCAATATCTGGCACAGAAATGACTTTAAACACACTTATTTTAGTTGAACAGGTAATAATTCACATACAACCGTCATTTAAAGTCAAAAGATTAAATGTAAAATTTTCATCAATATTGACTATTTTTTGACCGTTCGACAGGTCCAGGGTCATCGTTTTTCATCAGAAAATTGATTTTTTGGACTCTACCAAAAATGATTCAAAATGTCATTTGGATCGGGCCTCATGTTTAATAACCACTTTTTAAACCCTCACACTGACCAAAATTGCCATTTTTACAGAGTTTTCGCTTACTCAAAAGCTTCAATTTTGACCAATTTCAGGCACTTAAATGACTTTAAACACACTTATTTTAGTTGAAAAAGTAATAATTCACATCCAACCTTCATTTAAAGTCAAAAGATTAAATGTTAAAATTCCATCAATATTGACCACTTTTTTGAACGTTCGACAGGTCCGGGGTCATCGTTTTTCATCAGAAAATTGATTTTTTGGACTCTACCAAAAATGATTCAAAATGTCATTTGGATCGGGCCTCATGTTGAATAACCACTTTTTAAACCCTCACAGTGACCAAAATTGCCATTTTTACAGAGTTTTCGCTTACTCAGACGCTTCAATTTTGACCAATTTCAGGCACAAAAATGACTTTAAACACACTTATTTTAGTTGAAAAAGTAATAATTCACATCCAACCGTCATTTAAAGTCAAAAGATCAAATGTTAAAATTTCATCAATATTGACCACTTTTTTGAACGTTCGACAGGTCATCGTTTTTCATCAGAAAATTGATTTTTTGGACTCTACTAAAAATTATTCAAAATGTCATTTGGATCGGGCCTCATGTTGAATAACCACTTTTTAAACCCTCACAGTGACCAAAATTGCCATTTTTACTGAGTTTTCGCTTACTCAAAAGCTTCAATTTTGACCAATTTCAGGCACAGAAATGACTTTAAACACACTTATTTCAGTTGAAAAAGTAATATTTCACATCCAACCGTCATTTAAAGTCAAAAGATTAAATGTAAAAATTTCATCAATATTGACCACTTTTTTGAAAGTTCGAGAGGTCCGGGGTCATTGTTTTTCATCAGAAAATAGATTTTTTGGACTCTACCAGAAATGATTCAAAATGTCATTGGGATCGGGCCTCATGTAGAATAACCACTTTTTAAACCCTCACAGTGACCAAAATTGCCATTTTTACAGAGTTTTGCTTACTCAAAAGCTTTAATTTTGACCAATTTCAGGCACAGAAGTGACTTTAAACACACTTATTTTAGTTGAACAGGTAATAATTCACATACAACCGTCATTTAAAGTCAAAAGTTTAAATGTTAAATTTTCATCAATATTGACCATTTTTTGAACGTTCGACAGGTCCAGGGTCATCGTTTTTCATCAGAAAATTGATTTTTTGGACTCTACCAAAAATGATTCAAAATGTCATTTGGATCGGGCCTCATGTTGAATAACCACTTTTTAAACCCTCACAGTGACCAAAATTGCCATTTTTACAGAGTTTTCGCTTACTCAAAAGCTTCAATTTTGACCAATTTCAGGCACAGAAATAACTTTAAACACACTTATTTTAGTTGAAAAAGTAATAATTCACATCCAACCATCATTTAAAGTCAAAAGATTAAATGTTAAATTTTCATCAATATTGACCATTTTTTGAACGTTCGACAGGTCCGGGGTCATCGTTTTTCATCAGAAAATTGATTTTTTGGACTCTACCAAAAATGATTCAAAATGTCATTTGGATCGGGCCTCATGTTGAATAACCACTTTTTAAACCCTCACAGTGACCAAAATTGCCATTTTTACAGAGTTTTGCTTACTCAAAAGCTTTAATTTTGACCAATTTCAGGCACAGAAATGACTTTAAACACACTTATTTTAGTTGAACAGGTAATAATTCACATACAACCGTCATTTAAAGTCAAAAGACTAAATGTTAATTTTTCATCAATATTGACCATTTTTTTAACGTTCGACAGGTCCAGGGTCATCGTTTTTCATCAGAAAATTGATTTTTTGGACTCTACCAAAAATGATTCAAAATGTCATTTGGATCGGGCCTCATGTTTAATAACCACTTTTTAAACCCTCCCAGTGACCAAAATTGCCATTTTTACAGAGTTTTTGCTTACTCAAAAGCTTCAATTTTGACCAATTTCAGGCACAGAAATGACTTTAAACACACTTATTTTAGTTGAGAAGGTAATAATTCACATCCAACCGTCATTTAAAGTCAAAAGATTCAATGTTAAATTTTCATCAATATTGACCATTTTTTGAACGTTCGACAGGTCCAGGGTCATCGTTTTTCATCAGAAAATTGATTTTTTGGACTCTACCAAAAATGATTCAAAATGTCATTTGGATCGGGCCTCATGTTGAATAACCACTTTTTAAACCCTCACAGTGACCAAAATTGCCATTTTTACAGAGTTTTCGCTTACTCAAAAGCTTCAATTTTGACCAATTTCAGGCACAGAAATGACTTTAAACACACTTATTTTAGTTGAAAAAGTAATAATTCACATCCAACCATCATTTAAAGTCAAAAGATTAAATGTTAAATTTTCATCAATATTGACCATTTTTTGAACGTTCGACAGGTCCGGGGTCATCGTTTTTCATCAGAAAATTGATTTTTTGGACTCTACCAAAAATGATTCAAAATGTCATTTGGATCGGGCCTCATGTTGAATAACCACTTTTTAAACCCTCACAGTGACCAAAATTGCCATTTTTACAGAGTTTTGCTTACTCAAAAGCTTTAATTTTGACCAATTTCAGGCACAGAAATGACTTTAAACACACTTATTTTAGTTGAACAGGTAATAATTCACATACAACCGTCATTTAAAATAAAAAGATTTAATGTTAATTTTTCATCAATATTGACCATTTTTTTAACGTTCGACAGGTCCAGGGTCATCGTTTTTCATCAGAAAATTGATTTTTTGGACTCTACCAAAAATGATTCAAAATGTCATTTGGATCGGGCCTCATGTTTAATAACCACTTTTTAAACCCTCCCAGTGACCAAAATTGCCATTTTTACAGAGTTTTTGCTTACTCAAAAGCTTCAATTTTGACCAATTTCAGGCACAGAAATGACTTTAAACACACTTATTTTAGTTGAGAAGGTAATAATTCACATCCAACCGTCATTTAAAGTCAAAAGATTAAATGTTAAATTTTCATTAATATTGACCATTTTTTGAACGTTCGACAGGTCCAGGGTCATCGTTTTTCATCAGAAAATAGATTTTTTGGACTCTACCAAAAATGATTCAACATGTCATTTGGATCGGGCCTCATGTTTAATAACCACTTTTTAAACCCTCACAGTGACCAAAATTGCCATTTTTACAGAGTTTTGCTTACTCAAAAGCTTGAATTTTGACCAATTTCAGGCACAGAAATGACTTTAAACACACTTATTTTAGTTGAACAGGTAATAATTCACATACAACCGTCATTTAAAGTCAAAAGATTAAATGTAAAATTTTCATCAATATTGACCATTTTTTGAACGTTCGACAGGTCCAGGGTCATCGTTTTTCATCAGAAAATTGATTTTTTGGACTCTACCAAAAATGATTCAAAATGTCATTTGGATCGGGCCTCATGTTTAATAACCACTTTTTAAACCCTTACACTGACCAAAATTGCCATTTTTACAGAGTTTTTGCTTACTCAAAAGCTTCAATTTTGACCAATTTCAGGCACTTAAATGACTTTAAACACACTTATTTTAGTTGAAAAAGTAATAATTCACATCCAACCTTCATTTAAAGTCAAAAGATTAAATGTTAAAATTCCATCAATATTGACCACTTTTTTGAACGTTCGACAGGTCCGGGGTCATCGTTTTTCATCAGAAAATTGATTTTTTGGACTCTACCAAAAATGATTCAAAATGTTATTTGGATCGGGCCTCATGTTTAATAACCACTTTTTAAACCCTCACAGTGACCAAAATTGCCATTTTTACAGAGTTTTCGCTTACTCAAAGCTTCAATTTTGACCAATTTCAGGCACAGAAATGACTGTAAACTCACTTATTTTAGTTGAAAAAGTAATAATTCACATCCAACCGTCATTTAAAGTCAAAAGATTAAATGTTAACATTTCATCAATATTGACAACTTTTTTGAACGTTCGACAGGTTCATCGTTTTTCATCAGAAAATAGATTTTTTGGACTCTACCAAAAATGATTCAAAATGTCATTGGGATCGGGCCTCATGTAGAATAACCACTTTTTAAACCCCCACAGTGACCAAAATTGCCATTTTTACAGAGTTTTGCTTACTCAAAGCTTAAATTTTGACCAATTTCAGGCACAGAAATGACTTTAAACACACTTATTTTAGTTGAGAAGGTAATAATTCACATACAACCGTCATTTAAAGTCAAAAGATTAAATGTAAAATTTTCATCAATATTGACAATTTTTTGAACGTTCGATAGGTCCGGGGTCATCGTTTTTCATCAGAAAATTGATTTTTTGGACTCTACCAAAAATGATTCAAAATGTCATTTGGATCGGGCCTCATGTTGAATAACCACTTTTTAAACCCTCACAGTGACCAAAATTGCCATTTTTACAGAGTTTTCGCTTACTCAGACGCTTCAATTTTGACCAATTTCAGGCACAAAAATGACTTTAAACACACTTATTTTAGTTGAAAAAGTAATAATTCACATCCAACCGTCATTTAAAGTCAAAAGATCAAATGTTAAAATTTCATCAATATTGACCACTTTTTTGAACGTTCGACAGGTCATCGTTTTTCATCAGAAAATTGATTTTTTGGACTCTACTAAAAATTATTCAAAATGTCATTTGAATCGGGCCTCATGTTGAATAACCACTTTTTAAACCCTCACAGTGACCAAAATTGCCATTTTTACTGAGTTTTCGCTTACTCAAAAGCTTCAATTTTGACCAATTTCAGGCACAGAAATGACTTTAAACACACTTATTTTAGTTGAAAAAGTAATATTTCACATCCAACCGTCATTTAAAGTCAAAAGATTAAATGTAAAAATTTCATCAATATTGACCACTTTTTTGAAAGTTCGAGAGGTCCGGGGTCATTGTTTTTCATCAGAAAATAGATTTTTTGGACTCTACCAGAAATGATTCAAAATGTCATTGGGATCGGGCCTCATGTAGAATAACCACTTTTTAAACCCTCACAGTGACCAAAATTGCCATTTTTACAGAGTTTTGCTTACTCAAAAGCTTTAATTTTGACCAATTTCATGCACAGAAGTGACTTTAAACACACTTATTTTAGTTGAACAGGTAATAATTCACATACAACCGTCATTTAAAGTCAAAAGTTTAAATGTTAAATTTTCATCAATATTGACCATTTTTTGAACGTTCGACAGGTCCAGGGTCATCGTTTTTCATCAGAAAATTGATTTTTTGGACTCTACCAAAAATGATTCAAAATGTCATTTGGATCGGGCCTCATGTTGAATAACCACTTTTTAAACCCTCACAGTGACCAAAATTGCCATTTTTACAGAGTTTTGCTTACTCAAAAGCTTTAATTTTGACCAATTTCAGGCACAGAAATGACTTTAAACACACTTATTTTAGTTGAACAGGTAATAATTCACATACAACCGTCATTTAAAGTCAAAAGACTAAATGTTAATTTTTCATCAATATTGACCATTTTTTTAACGTTCGACAGGTCCAGGGTCATCGTTTTTCATCAGAAAATTGATTTTTTGGACTCTACCAAAAATGATTCAAAATGTCATTTGGATCGGGCCTCATGTTTAATAACCACTTTTTAAACCCTCCCAGTGACCAAAATTGCCATTTTTACAGAGTTTTTGCTTACTCAAAAGCTTCAATTTTGACCAATTTCAGGCACAGAAATGACTTTAAACACACTTATTTTAGTTGAGAAGGTAATAATTCACATCCAACCGTCATTTAAAGTCAAAAGATTCAATGTTAAATTTTCATTAATATTGACCATTTTTTGAACGTTCGACAGGTCCAGGGTCATCGTTTTTCATCAGAAAATTGATTTTTTGGACTCTACCAAAAATTATTCAAAATGTCATTTGGATCGGGCCTCATGTTTAATAACCACTTTTTAAACCCTCACTGTGACCAAAATTGCCATTTTTACAGAGTTTTCGCTTACTCAAAAGCTTCAATTTTGACCAATTTCAGGCACTTAAATGACTTTAAACACACTTATTTTAGTTGAAAAAGTAATAATTCACATCCAACCGTCATTTAAAGTCAAAAGATTAAATGTAAAATTTTCATCAATATTGACCATTTTTTGAACGTTCGACAGGTCCGGGGTCATCGTTTTTCATCAGAAAATAGATTTTTTGGACTCTACCAAAAATGATTCAACATGTCATTTGGATCGGGCCTCATGTTTAATAACCACTTTTTAAACCCTCACAGTGACCAAAATTGCCATTTTTACAGAGTTTTGCTTACTCAAAAGCTTGAATTTTGACCAATATCTGGCACAGAAATGACTTTAAACACACTTATTTTAGTTGAACAGGTAATAATTCACATACAACCGTCATTTAAAGTCAAAAGATTAAATGTAAAATTTTCATCAATATTGACTATTTTTTGACCGTTCGACAGGTCCAGGGTCATCGTTTTTCATCAGAAAATTGATTTTTTGGACTCTACCAAAAATGATTCAAAATGTCATTTGGATCGGGCCTCATGTTTAATAACCACTTTTTAAACCCTCACACTGACCAAAATTGCCATTTTTACAGAGTTTTCGCTTACTCAAAAGCTTCAATTTTGACCAATTTCAGGCACTTAAATGACTTTAAACACACTTATTTTAGTTGAAAAAGTAATAATTCACATCCAACCTTCATTTAAAGTCAAAAGATTAAATGTTAAAATTCCATCAATATTGACCACTTTTTTGAACGTTCGACAGGTCCGGGGTCATCGTTTTTCATCAGAAAATTGATTTTTTGGACTCTACCAAAAATGATTCAAAATGTCATTTGGATCGGGCCTCATGTTGAATAACCACTTTTTAAACCCTCACAGTGACCAAAATTGCCATTTTTACAGAGTTTTCGCTTACTCAGACGCTTCAATTTTGACCAATTTCAGGCACAAAAATGACTTTAAACACACTTATTTTAGTTGAAAAAGTAATAATTCACATCCAACCGTCATTTAAAGTCAAAAGATCAAATGTTAAAATTTCATCAATATTGACCACTTTTTTGAACGTTCGACAGGTCATCGTTTTTCATCAGAAAATTGATTTTTTGGACTCTACTAAAAATTATTCAAAATGTCATTTGGATCGGGCCTCATGTTGAATAACCACTTTTTAAACCCTCACAGTGACCAAAATTGCCATTTTTACTGAGTTTTCGCTTACTCAAAAGCTTCAATTTTGACCAATTTCAGGCACAGAAATGACTTTAAACACACTTATTTCAGTTGAAAAAGTAATATTTCACATCCAACCGTCATTTAAAGTCAAAAGATTAAATGTAAAAATTTCATCAATATTGACCACTTTTTTGAAAGTTCGAGAGGTCCGGGGTCATTGTTTTTCATCAGAAAATAGATTTTTTGGACTCTACCAGAAATGATTCAAAATGTCATTGGGATCGGGCCTCATGTAGAATAACCACTTTTTAAACCCTCACAGTGACCAAAATTGCCATTTTTACAGAGTTTTGCTTACTCAAAAGCTTTAATTTTGACCAATTTCAGGCACAGAAGTGACTTTAAACACACTTATTTTAGTTGAACAGGTAATAATTCACATACAACCGTCATTTAAAGTCAAAAGTTTAAATGTTAAATTTTCATCAATATTGACCATTTTTTGAACGTTCGACAGGTCCAGGGTCATCGTTTTTCATCAGAAAATTGATTTTTTGGACTCTACCAAAAATGATTCAAAATGTCATTTGGATCGGGCCTCATGTTGAATAACCACTTTTTAAACCCTCACAGTGACCAAAATTGCCATTTTTACAGAGTTTTCGCTTACTCAAAAGCTTCAATTTTGACCAATTTCAGGCACAGAAATAACTTTAAACACACTTATTTTAGTTGAAAAAGTAATAATTCACATCCAACCATCATTTAAAGTCAAAAGATTAAATGTTAAATTTTCATCAATATTGACCATTTTTTGAACGTTCGACAGGTCCGGGGTCATCGTTTTTCATCAGAAAATTGATTTTTTGGACTCTACCAAAAATGATTCAAAATGTCATTTGGATCAGGCCTCATGTTGAATAACCACTTTTTAAACCCTCACAGTGACCAAAATTGCCATTTTTACAGAGTTTTGCTTACTCAAAAGCTTTAATTTTGACCAATTTCAGGCACAGAAATGACTTTAAACACACTTATTTTAGTTGAACAGGTAATAATTCACATACAACCGTCATTTAAAGTCAAAAGACTAAATGTTAATTTTTCATCAATATTGACCATTTTTTTAACGTTCGACAGGTCCAGGGTCATCGTTTTTCATCAGAAAATTGATTTTTTGGACTCTACCAAAAATGATTCAAAATGTCATTTGGATCGGGCCTCATGTTTAATAACCACTTTTTAAACCCTCCCAGTGACCAAAATTGCCATTTTTACAGAGTTTTTGCTTACTCAAAAGCTTCAATTTTGACCAATTTCAGGCACAGAAATGACTTTAAACACACTTATTTTAGTTGAGAAGGTAATAATTCACATCCAACCGTCATTTAAAGTCAAAAGATTCAATGTTAAATTTTCATCAATATTGACCATTTTTTGAACGTTCGACAGGTCCAGGGTCATCGTTTTTCATCAGAAAATTGATTTTTTGGACTCTACCAAAAATGATTCAAAATGTCATTTGGATCGGGCCTCATGTTGAATAACCACTTTTTAAACCCTCACAGTGACCAAAATTGCCATTTTTACAGAGTTTTCGCTTACTCAAAAGCTTCAATTTTGACCAATTTCAGGCACAGAAATGACTTTAAACACACTTATTTTAGTTGAAAAAGTAATAATTCACATCCAACCATCATTTAAAGTCAAAAGATTAAATGTTAAATTTTCATCAATATTGACCATTTTTTGAACGTTCGACAGGTCCGGGGTCATCGTTTTTCATCAGAAAATTGATTTTTTGGACTCTACCAAAAATGATTCAAAATGTCATTTGGATCGGGCCTCATGTTGAATAACCACTTTTTAAACCCTCACAGTGACCAAAATTGCCATTTTTACAGAGTTTTGCTTACTCAAAAGCTTTAATTTTGACCAATTTCAGGCACAGAAATGACTTTAAACACACTTATTTTAGTTGAACAGGTAATAATTCACATACAACCGTCATTTAAAATAAAAAGATTTAATGTTAATTTTTCATCAATATTGACCATTTTTTTAACGTTCGACAGGTCCAGGGTCATCGTTTTTCATCAGAAAATTGATTTTTTGGACTCTACCAAAAATGATTCAAAATGTCATTTGGATCGGGCCTCATGTTTAATAACCACTTTTTAAACCCTCCCAGTGACCAAAATTGCCATTTTTACAGAGTTTTTGCTTACTCAAAAGCTTCAATTTTGACCAATTTCAGGCACAGAAATGACTTTAAACACACTTATTTTAGTTGAGAAGGTAATAATTCACATCCAACCGTCATTTAAAGTCAAAAGATTAAATGTTAAATTTTCATTAATATTGACCATTTTTTGAACGTTCGACAGGTCCAGGGTCATCGTTTTTCATCAGAAAATAGATTTTTTGGACTCTACCAAAAATGATTCAACATGTCATTTGGATCGGGCCTCATGTTTAATAACCACTTTTTAAACCCTCACAGTGACCAAAATTGCCATTTTTACAGAGTTTTGCTTACTCAAAAGCTTGAATTTTGACCAATTTCAGGCACAGAAATGACTTTAAACACACTTATTTTAGTTGAACAGGTAATAATTCACATACAACCGTCATTTAAAGTCAAAAGATTAAATGTAAAATTTTCATCAATATTGACCATTTTTTGAACGTTCGACAGGTCCAGGGTCATCGTTTTTCATCAGAAAATTGATTTTTTGGACTCTACCAAAAATGATTCAAAATGTCATTTGGATCGGGCCTCATGTTTAATAACCACTTTTTAAACCCTTACACTGACCAAAATTGCCATTTTTACAGAGTTTTTGCTTACTCAAAAGCTTCAATTTTGACCAATTTCAGGCACTTAAATGACTTTAAACACACTTATTTTAGTTGAAAAAGTAATAATTCACATCCAACCTTCATTTAAAGTCAAAAGATTAAATGTTAAAATTCCATCAATATTGACCACTTTTTTGAACGTTCGACAGGTCCGGGGTCATCGTTTTTCATCAGAAAATTGATTTTTTGGACTCTACCAAAAATGATTCAAAATGTTATTTGGATCGGGCCTCATGTTTAATAACCACTTTTTAAACCCTCACAGTGACCAAAATTGCCATTTTTACAGAGTTTTCGCTTACTCAAAGCTTCAATTTTGACCAATTTCAGGCACAGAAATGACTGTAAACTCACTTATTTTAGTTGAAAAAGTAATAATTCACATCCAACCGTCATTTAAAGTCAAAAGATTAAATGTTAACATTTCATCAATATTGACAACTTTTTTGAACGTTCGACAGGTTCATCGTTTTTCATCAGAAAATAGATTTTTTGGACTCTACCAAAAATGATTCAAAATGTCATTGGGATCGGGCCTCATGTAGAATAACCACTTTTTAAACCCCCACAGTGACCAAAATTGCCATTTTTACAGAGTTTTGCTTACTCAAAGCTTAAATTTTGACCAATTTCAGGCACAGAAATGACTTTAAACACACTTATTTTAGTTGAGAAGGTAATAATTCACATACAACCGTCATTTAAAGTCAAAAGATTAAATGTAAAATTTTCATCAATATTGACAATTTTTTGAACGTTCGATAGGTCCGGGGTCATCGTTTTTCATCAGAAAATTGATTTTTTGGACTCTACCAAAAATGATTCAAAATGTCATTTGGATCGGGCCTCATGTTGAATAACCACTTTTTAAACCCTCACAGTGACCAAAATTGCCATTTTTACAGAGTTTTCGCTTACTCAGACGCTTCAATTTTGACCAATTTCAGGCACAAAAATGACTTTAAACACACTTATTTTAGTTGAAAAAGTAATAATTCACATCCAACCGTCATTTAAAGTCAAAAGATCAAATGTTAAAATTTCATCAATATTGACCACTTTTTTGAACGTTCGACAGGTCATCGTTTTTCATCAGAAAATTGATTTTTTGGACTCTACTAAAAATTATTCAAAATGTCATTTGAATCGGGCCTCATGTTGAATAACCACTTTTTAAACCCTCACAGTGACCAAAATTGCCATTTTTACTGAGTTTTCGCTTACTCAAAAGCTTCAATTTTGACCAATTTCAGGCACAGAAATGACTTTAAACACACTTATTTTAGTTGAAAAAGTAATATTTCACATCCAACCGTCATTTAAAGTCAAAAGATTAAATGTAAAAATTTCATCAATATTGACCACTTTTTTGAAAGTTCGAGAGGTCCGGGGTCATTGTTTTTCATCAGAAAATAGATTTTTTGGACTCTACCAGAAATGATTCAAAATGTCATTGGGATCGGGCCTCATGTAGAATAACCACTTTTTAAACCCTCACAGTGACCAAAATTGCCATTTTTACAGAGTTTTGCTTACTCAAAAGCTTTAATTTTGACCAATTTCATGCACAGAAGTGACTTTAAACACACTTATTTTAGTTGAACAGGTAATAATTCACATACAACCGTCATTTAAAGTCAAAAGTTTAAATGTTAAATTTTCATCAATATTGACCATTTTTTGAACGTTCGACAGGTCCAGGGTCATCGTTTTTCATCAGAAAATTGATTTTTTGGACTCTACCAAAAATGATTCAAAATGTCATTTGGATCGGGCCTCATGTTGAATAACCACTTTTTAAACCCTCACAGTGACCAAAATTGCCATTTTTACAGAGTTTTGCTTACTCAAAAGCTTTAATTTTGACCAATTTCAGGCACAGAAATGACTTTAAACACACTTATTTTAGTTGAACAGGTAATAATTCACATACAACCGTCATTTAAAGTCAAAAGACTAAATGTTAATTTTTCATCAATATTGACCATTTTTTTAACGTTCGACAGGTCCAGGGTCATCGTTTTTCATCAGAAAATTGATTTTTTGGACTCTACCAAAAATGATTCAAAATGTCATTTGGATCGGGCCTCATGTTTAATAACCACTTTTTAAACCCTCCCAGTGACCAAAATTGCCATTTTTACAGAGTTTTTGCTTACTCAAAAGCTTCAATTTTGACCAATTTCAGGCACAGAAATGACTTTAAACACACTTATTTTAGTTGAGAAGGTAATAATTCACATCCAACCGTCATTTAAAGTCAAAAGATTCAATGTTAAATTTTCATTAATATTGACCATTTTTTGAACGTTCGACAGGTCCAGGGTCATCGTTTTTCATCAGAAAATTGATTTTTTGGACTCTACCAAAAATTATTCAAAATGTCATTTGGATCGGGCCTCATGTTTAATAACCACTTTTTAAACCCTCACTGTGACCAAAATTGCCATTTTTACAGAGTTTTCGCTTACTCAAAAGCTTCAATTTTGACCAATTTCAGGCACTTAAATGACTTTAAACACACTTATTTTAGTTGAAAAAGTAATAATTCACATCCAACCGTCATTTAAAGTCAAAAGATTAAATGTAAAATTTTCATCAATATTGACCATTTTTTGAACGTTCGACAGGTCCGGGGTCATCGTTTTTCATCAGAAAATAGATTTTTTGGACTCTACCAAAAATGATTCAACATGTCATTTGGATCGGGCCTCATGTTTAATAACCACTTTTTAAACCCTCACAGTGACCAAAATTGCCATTTTTACAGAGTTTTGCTTACTCAAAAGCTTGAATTTTGACCAATTTCAGGCACAGAAATGACTTTAAACACACTTATTTTAGTTGAACAGGTAATAATTCACATACAACCGTCATTTAAAGTCAAAAGATTAAATGTAAAATTTTCATCAATATTGACCATTTTTTGACCGTTCGACAGGTCCAGGGTCATCGTTTTTCATCAGAAAATTGATTTTTTGGACTCTACCAAAAATGATTCAAAATGTCATTTGGATCGGGCCTCATGTTTAATAACCACTTTTTAAACCCTCACACTGACCAAAATTGCCATTTTTACAGAGTTTTCGCTTACTCAAAAGCTTCAATTTTGACCAATTTCAGGCACTTAAATGACTTTAAACACACTTATTTTAGTTGAAAAAGTAATAATTCACATCCAACCTTCATTTAAAGTCAAAAGATTAAATGTTAAAATTCCATCAATATTGACCACTTTTTTGAACGTTCGACAGGTCCGGGGTCATCGTTTTTCATCAGAAAATTGATTTTTTGGACTCTACCAAAAATGATTCAAAATGTCATTTGGATCGGGCCTCATGTTGAATAACCACTTTTTAAACCCTCACAGTGACCAAAATTGCCATTTTTACAGAGTTTTCGCTTACTCAGACGCTTCAATTTTGACCAATTTCAGGCACAAAAATGACTTTAAACACACTTATTTTAGTTGAAAAAGTAATAATTCACATCCAACCGTCATTTAAAGTCAAAAGATCAAATGTTAAAATTTCATCAATATTGACCACTTTTTTGAACGTTCGACAGGTCATCGTTTTTCATCAGAAAATTGATTTTTTGGACTCTACTAAAAATTATTCAAAATGTCATTTGGATCGGGCCTCATGTTGAATAACCACTTTTTAAACCCTCACAGTGACCAAAATTGCCATTTTTACTGAGTTTTCGCTTACTCAAAAGCTTCAATTTTGACCAATTTCAGGCACAGAAATGACTTTAAACACACTTATTTCAGTTGAAAAAGTAATATTTCACATCCAACCGTCATTTAAAGTCAAAAGATTAAATGTAAAAATTTCATCAATATTGACCACTTTTTTGAAAGTTCGAGAGGTCCGGGGTCATTGTTTTTCATCAGAAAATAGATTTTTTGGACTCTACCAGAAATGATTCAAAATGTCATTGGGATCGGGCCTCATGTAGAATAACCACTTTTTAAACCCTCACAGTGACCAAAATTGCCATTTTTACAGAGTTTTGCTTACTCAAAAGCTTTAATTTTGACCAATTTCAGGCACAGAAGTGACTTTAAACACACTTATTTTAGTTGAACAGGTAATAATTCACATACAACCGTCATTTAAAGTCAAAAGTTTAAATGTTAAATTTTCATCAATATTGACCATTTTTTGAACGTTCGACAGGTCCAGGGTCATCGTTTTTCATCAGAAAATTGATTTTTTGGACTCTACCAAAAATGATTCAAAATGTCATTTGGATCGGGCCTCATGTTGAATAACCACTTTTTAAACCCTCACAGTGACCAAAATTGCCATTTTTACAGAGTTTTTGCTTACTCAAAAGCTTCAATTTTGACCAATTTCAGGCACAGAAATAACTTTAAACACACTTATTTTAGTTGAAAAAGTAATAATTCACATCCAACCATCATTTAAAGTCAAAAGATTAAATGTTAAATTTTCATCAATATTGACCATTTTTTGAACATTCGACAGGTCCGGGGTCATCGTTTTTCATCAGAAAATTGATTTTTTGGACTCTACCAAAAATGATTCAAAATGTCATTTGGATCGGGCCTCATGTTGAATAACCACTTTTTAAACCCTCACAGTGACCAAAATTGCCATTTTTACAGAGTTTTGCTTACTCAAAAGCTTTAATTTTGACCAATTTCAGGCACAGAAATGACTTTAAACACACTTATTTTAGTTGAACAGGTAATAATTCACATACAACCGTCATTTAAAGTCAAAAGACTAAATGTTAATTTTTCATCAATATTGACCATTTTTTTAACGTTCGACAGGTCCAGGGTCATCGTTTTTCATCAGAAAATTGATTTTTTGGACTCTACCAAAAATGATTCAAAATGTCATTTGGATCGGGCCTCATGTTTAATAACCACTTTTTAAACCCTCCCAGTGACCAAAATTGCCATTTTTACAGAGTTTTTGCTTACTCAAAAGCTTCAATTTTGACCAATTTCAGGCACAGAAATGACTTTAAACACACTTATTTTAGTTGAGAAGGTAATAATTCACATCCAACCGTCATTTAAAGTCAAAAGATTCAATGTTAAATTTTCATTAATATTGACCATTTTTTGAACGTTCGACAGGTCCAGGGTCATCGTTTTTCATCCGAAAATTGATTTTTTGGACTCTACCAAAAATGATTCAAAATGTCATTTGGATCGGGCCTCATGTTTAATAACCACTTTTTAAACCCTCACAGTGACCAAAATTGCCATTTTTACAGAGTTTTCGCTTACTCAAAAGCTTCAATTTTGACCAATTTCAGGCACTTAAATGATTTTAAACACACTTATTTTAGTTGAAAAAGTAACAATTCACATCCAACCGTCATTTAAAGTCAAAAGATTAAATGTAAAATTTTCATCAATATTGACCATTTTTTGAACGTTCGACAGGTCCGGGGTCATCGTTTTTCATCAGAAAATTGATTTTTTGGACTCTACCAAAAATGATTCAAAATGTCATTTGGATCGGGCCCCATGTTTAATAACCACTTTTTAAACCCTCACACTGACCAAAATTGCCATTTTTACAGAGTTTTCGCTTACTCAAAAGCTTCAATTTTGACCAATTTCAGGCACTTAAATGACTTTAAACACACTTATTTTAGTTGAAAAAGTAATAATTCACATCCAACCTTCATTTAAAGTCAAAAGATTAAATGTTAAAATTCCATCAATATTGACCACTTTTTTGAACGTGTTCGACAGGTCCGGGGTCATCGTTTTTCATCAGAAAATTGATTTTTTGGACTCTACCAAAAATGATTCAAAATGTTATTTGGATCGGGCCTCATGTTTAATAACCACTTTTTAAACCCTCACAGTGACCAAAATTGCCATTTTTACAGAGTTTTCGCTTACTCAAAAGCTTCAATTTTGACCAATTTCAGGCACTGAAATGACTGTAAACTCACTTATTTTAGTTGAAAAAGTAATAATTCACATCCAACCGTCATTTAAAGTCAAAAGATTAAATGTTAAAATTTCATCAATATCGACCACTTTTTTGAACGTTCGACAGGTTCATCGTTTTTCATCAGAAAATAGATTTTTGGGACTCTACCAAAAATGATTCAAAATGTCATTGGGATCGGGCCTCATGTAGAATAACCACTTTTTAAACCCTCACAGTGACCAAAATTGCCATTTTTACAGAGTTTTGCTTACTCAAAGCTTCAATTTTGACCAATTTCAGGCACAGAAATGACTTTAAACACACTTATTTTAGTTGAACAGGTAATAATTCACATACAACCGTCATTTAAAGTCAAAAGATTAAATGTTAAATTTTCATCAATATTGACCATTTTTTGAACGTTCGACAGGTCCAGGGTCATCGTTTTTCATCAGAAAATTGATTTTTTGGACTCTACCAAAAATGATTCAACATGTCATTTGGATCGGGCCTCATGTTTAATAACCACTTTTTAAACCCTCACAGTGACCAAAATTGCCATTTTTACAGAGTTTTGCTTACTCAAAAGCTTGAATTTTGACCAATTTCAGGCACAGAAATGACTTTAAACACACTTATTTTAGTTGAACAGGTAATAATTCACATACAACCGTCATTTAAAGTCAAAAGATTAAATGTAAAATTTTCATCAATATTGACCATTTTTTGAACGTTCGACAGTTCCAGGGTCATCGTTTTTCATCAGAAAATTGATTTTTTGGACTCTACCAAAAATGATTCAAAATTTCATTTGGATCGGGCCTCATGTTTAATAACCACTTTTTAAACCCTCACACTGACCAAAATTGCCATTTTTACAGAGTTTTCGCTTACTCAAAAGCTTCAATTTTGACCAATTTCAGGCACTTAAATGACTTTAAACACACTTATTTTAGTTGAAAAAGTAATAATTCACATCCAACCTTCATTTAAAGTCAAAAGATTAAATGTTAAAATTCCATCAATATTGACCACTTTTTTGAACGTTCGACAGGTCCAGGGTCATCGTTTTTCATCAGAAAATTGATTTTTTGGACTCTACCAAAAATGATTCAAAATTTTATTTGGATCGGGCCTCATGTTTAATAACCACTTTTTAAACCCTCACAGTGACCAAAATTGCCATTTTTACAGAGTTTTCGCTTACTCAAAAGCTTCAATTTTGACCACTTTCAGGCACTGAAATGACTGTAAACTCACTTATTTTAGTTGAAAAAGTAATAATTCACATCCAACCGTCATTTAAAGTCAAAAGATTAAATGTTAAAATGTCATCAATATTGACCACTTTTTTGAACGTTCGACAGGTTCATCGTTTTTCATCAGAAAATAGATTTTTTGGACTCTACCAAAAATGATTCAAAATGTCATTTGGATCGGGCCTCATGTTGAATAACCACTTTTTAAACCCTCACAGTGACCAAAATTGCCATTTTTATAGAGTTTTCGCTTACTCAGACGCTTCAATTTTGACCAATTTCAGGCACAAAAATGACTTTAAACACACTTATTTTAGTTGAAAAAGTAATAATTCACATCCAACCGTCATTTAAAGTCAAAAGATCAAATGTTAAAATTTCATCAATATTGACCACTTTTTTGAAAGTTCGAGAGGTCCGGGGTCATTGTTTTTCATCAGAAAATTGATTTTTTGGACTCTACCAGAAATGATACAAAATGTCATTGGGATCGGGCCTCATGTAGAATAGCCACTTTTTAAACCCTCACAGTGACCAAAATTGCCATTTTTACAGAGTTTTCACTTACTCAAAAGCTTCAATTTTGACCAATTTCAGGCACAGAAATGACTTTAAACACACTTATTTTAGTTGAAAAAGTAATAATTCACATCCAACCATCATTTAAAGGCAAAAGATTAAATGTTAAATTTTCATCAATATTGACCATTTTTTGAACGTTCGACAGGTCCGGGGTCATCGTTTTTCATCAGAAAATTGATTTTTTGGACTCTACCAAAAATGATTCAAAATGTCATTTGGATCGGGCCTCATGTTGAATAACCACTTTTTAAACCCTCACAGTGACCAAAATTGCCATTTTTACAGAGTTTTGCTTACTCAAAAGCTTTAATTTTGACCAATTTCAGGCACAGAAATGACTTTAAACACACTTATTTTAGTTGAACAGGTAATAATTCACATACAACCGTCATTTAAAGTCAAAAGATTAAATGTTAATTTTTCATCAATATTGACCATTTTTTAAACGTTCGACAGGTCCAGGGTCATCGTTTTTTATCAGAAAATTGATTTTTTGGACTCTACCAAAAATGATTCAAAATGTCATTTGGATCGGGCCTCATGTTTAATAACCACTTTTTAAACCCTCCCAGTGACCAAAATTGCCATTTTTACAGAGTTTTTTCTTACTCAAAAGCTTCAATTTTGACCAATTTCAGGCACAGAAATGACTTTAAACACACTTATTTTAGTTGAGAAGGTAATAATTCACATCCAACCGTCATTTAAAGTCAAAAGATTAAATGTTAAATTTTCATTAATATTGACCATTTTTTGAACGTTCGACAGGTCCAGGGTCATCGTTTTTCATAAGAAAATTGATTTTTTGGACTCTACCAAAAATGATTCAACATGTCATTTGGATCGGGCCTCATGTTTAATAACCACTTTTTAAACCCTCACAGTGACCAAAATTGCAAATTTTTACAGAGTTTTGCTTACTCAAAGCTTCAATTTTGACCAATTTCAGGCACAGAAATGACTTTAAACACACTTATTTTAGTTGAGAAGGTAATAATTCACATACAACCGTCATTTAAAGTCAAAAGATTAAATGTTAAATTTTCATCAATATTGACAATTTTTTGAACGTTCGACAGGTCCGGGGTCATCGTTTTTCATCAGAAAATTGATTTTTTGGACTCTACCAAAAATGATTCAAAATGTCATTTGGATCGGGCCTCATGTTGAATAACCACTTTTTAAACCCTCACAGTGACCAAAATTGCCATTTTTACAGAGTTTTCGCTTACTCAGACGCTTCAATTTTGACCAATTTCAGGCACAAAAATGACTTTAAACACACTTATTTTAGTTGAAAAAGTAATAATTCACATCCAACCGTCATTTAAAGTCAAAAGATCAAATGTTAAAATTTCATCAATATTGACCACTTTTTTGAACGTTCGACAGGTCATCGTTTTTCATCAGAAAATTGATTTTTTGGACTCTACTAAAAATTATTCAAAATGTCATTTGGATCGGGCCTCATGTTGAATAACCATTTTTTAAACCCTCACAGTGACCAAAATTGCCATTTTTACTGAGTTTTCGCTTACTCAAAAGCTTCAATTTTGACCAATTTCAGGCACAGAAATGACTTCAAACACACTTATTTTAGTTGAAAAAGTAATATTTCACATCCAACCGTCATTTAAAGTCAAAAGATTAAATGTTAAAATTTGATCAATATTGACCACTTTTTTGAAAGTTCGAGAGGTCCGGGGTCATTGTTTTTCATCAGAAAATTGATTTTTTGGACTCTACCAGAAATGATTCAAAATGTCATTGGGATCGGGCCTCATGTAGAATAACCACTTTTTAAACCCTCACAGTGACCAAAATTGCCATTTTTACAGAGTTTTGCTTACTCAAAAGCTTTAATTTTGACCAATTTCAGGCACAGAAGTGACTTTAAACACACTTATTTTAGTTGAACAGGTAATAATTCACATACAACCGTCATTTAAAGTCAAAAGATTAAATGTTAAATTTTCATCAATATTGACCATTTTTTGAACGTTCGACAGGTCCAGGGTCATTGTTTTTCATCAGAAAATTGATTTTTTGGACTCTACCAAAAATGATTCAAAATGTCATTTGGATCGGGCCTCATGTTTAATAACCACTTTTTAAACCCTCACACTGACCAAAATTGCCATTTTTACAGAGTTTTCGCTTACTCAAAAGCTTCAATTTTGACCAATTTCAGGCACTTAAATGACTTTAAACACACTTATTTTAGTTGAAAAAGTAATAATTCACTTCCAACCTTCATTTAAAGTCAAAAGATTAAATGTTAAAATTCCATCAATATTGACCACTTTTTTGAACGTTCGACAGGTCCGGGGTCATCGTTTTTCATCAGAAAATTGATTTTTTGGACTCTACCAAAAATGATTCAAAATGTTATTTGGATCGGGCCTCATGTTTAATAACCACTTTTTAAACCCTCACAGTGACCAAAATTGCCATTTTTACAGAGTTTTCGCTTACTCAAAAGCTTCAATTTTGACCAATTTCAGGCACTGAAATGACTGTAAACTCACTTATTTTAGTTGAAAAAGTAATAATTCACATCCAACCGTCATTTAAAGTCAAAAGATTAAATGTTAAAATTTCATCAATATTGACCACTTATTTGAACGTTCGACAGGTTCATCGTTTTTCATCAGAAAATAGATTTTTTGGACTCTACCAAAAATGATTCAAAATGTCATTGGGATCGGGCCTCATGTAGAATAACCACTTTTTAAACCCTCACAGTGACCAAAATTGCAAATTTTTACAGAGTTTTGCTTACTCAAAGCTTCAATTTTGACCAATTTCAGGCACAGAAATGACTTTAAACACACTTATTTTAGTTGAGAAGGTAATAATTCACATAAAACCGTCATTTAAAGTCAAAAGATTAAATGTTAAATTTTCATCAATATTGACAATTTTTTGAACGTTCGACAGGTCCGGGGTCATCGTTTTTCATCAGAAAATTGATTTTTTGGACTCTACCAAAAATGATTCAAAATGTCATTTGGATCGGGCCTCATGTTGAATAACCACTTTTTAAACCCTCACAGTGACCAAAATTGCCATTTTTACAGAGTTTTCGCTTACTCAGACGCTTCAATTTTGACCAATTTCAGGCACAAAAATGACTTTAAACACACTTATTTTAGTTGAAAAAGTAATAATTCACATCCAACCGTCATTTAAAGTCAAAAGGTCAAATGTTAAAATTTCATCAATATTGACCACTTTTTTGAACGTTCGACAGGTCATCGTTTTTCATCAAAAAATTGATTTTTTGGACTCTACTAAAAATTATTCAAAATGTCATTTGGATCGGGCCTCATGTTGAATAACCACTTTTTAAACCCTCACAGTGACCAAAATTGCCATTTTTACTGAGTTTTCGCTTCCTCAAAAGCTTCAATTTTGACCAATTTCAGGCACAGAAATGACTTTAAACACACTTATTTTAGTTGAAAAAGTAATATTTCACATCCAACCGTCATTTAAAGTCAAAAGATTAAATGTTAAAATTTCATCAATATTGACCACTTTTTTGAAAGTTCGAGAGGGCCGGGGTCATTGTTTTTCATCAGAAAATTGATTTTTTGGACTCTACCAGAAATGATTCAAAATGTCATTGGGATCGGGCCTCATGTAGAATAACCACTTTTTAAACCCTCACACTGACCAAAATTGCCATTTTTACAGAGTTTTCGCTTACTCAAAAGCTTCAATTTTGACCAATTTCAGGCACTTAAATGACTTTAAACACACTTATTTTAGTTGAAAAAGTAATAATTCACATCCAACCTTCATTTAAAGTCAAAAGATTAAATGTTAAAATTCCATCAATATTGACCACTTTTTTGAACGTTCGACAGGTTCATCGTTTTTCATCAGAAAATAGATTTTTTGGACTCTACCAAAAATGATTCAAAATGTCATTTGGATCGGGCCTCATGTTGAATAACCACTTTTTAAACCCTCACAGTGACCAAAATTGCCATTTTTATAGAGTTTTCGCTTACTCAGACGCTTCAATTTTGACCAATTTCAGGCACAAAAATGACTTTAAACACACTTATTTTAGTTGAAAAAGTAATAATTCACATCCAACCGTCATTTAAAGTCAAAAGATCAAATGTTAAAATTTCATCAATATTGACCACTTTTTTGAAAGTTCGAGAGGTCCGGGGTCATTGTTTTTCATCAGAAAATTGATTTTTTGGACTCTACCAGAAATGATACAAAATGTCATTGGGATCGGGCCTCATGTAGAATAGCCACTTTTTAAACCCTCACAGTGACCAAAATTGCCATTTTTACAGAGTTTTCGGTTACTCAAAAGCTTCAATTTTGACCAATTTCAGGCACAGAAATGACTTTAAACACACTTATTTTAGTTGAAAAAGTAATAATTCACATCCAACCATCATTTAAAGGCAAAAGATTAAATGTTAAATTTTCATCAATATTGACCATTTTTTTAACGTTCGACAGGTCCGGGGTCATCGTTTTTCATCAGAAAATTGATTTTTTGGACTCTACCAAAAATGATTCAAAATGTCATTTGGATCGGGCCTCATGTTGAATAACCACTTTTTAAACCCTCACAGTGACCAAAATTGCCATTTTTACAGAGTTTTGCTTACTCAAAAGCTTTAATTTTGACCAATTTCAGGCACAGAAATGACTTTAAACACACTTATTTTAGTTGAACAGGTAATAATTCACATACAACCGTCATTTAAAGTCAAAAGATTAAATGTTAATTTTTCATCAATATTGACCATTTTTTTAACGTTCGACAGGTCCAGGGTCATCGTTTTTTATCAGAAAATTGAATTTTTGGACTCTACCAAAAATGATTCAAAATGTCATTTGGATCGGGCCTCATGTTTAATAACCACTTTTTAAACCCTCCCAGTGACCAAAATTGCCATTTTTACAGAGTTTTTTCTTACACAAAAGCTTCCATTTTGACCAATTTCAGGCACAGAAATGACTTTAAACACACTTATTTTAGTTGAGAAGGTAATAATTCACATCCAACCGTCATTTAAAGTCAAAAGATTAAATGTTAAATTTTCATTAATATTGACCATTTTTTGAACGTTCGACAGGTCCAGGGTCATCGTTTTTCATAAGAAAATTGATTTTTTGGACTCTACCAAAAATGATTCAACATGTCATTTGGATCGGGCCTCATGTTTAATAACCACTTTTTAAACCCTCACAGTGACCAAAATTGCAAATTTTTACAGAGTTTTGCTTACTCAAAGCTTCAATTTTGACCAATTTCAGGCACAGAAATGACTTTAAACACACTTATTTTAGTTGAGAAGGTAATAATTCACATACAACCGTCATTTAAAGTCAAAAGATTAAATGTTAAATTTTCATCAATATTGACAATTTTTTGAACGTTCGACAGGTCCGGGGTCATCGTTTTTCATCAGAAAATTGATTTTTTGGACTCTACCAAAAATGATTCAAAATGTCATTTGGATCGGGCCTCATGTTGAATAACCACTTTTTAAACCCTCACAGTGACCAAAATTGCCATTTTTACAGAGTTTTCGCTTACTCAGACGCTTCAATTTTGACCAATTTCAGGCACAAAAATGACTTTAAACACACTTATTTTAGTTGAAAAAGTAATAATTCACATCCAACCGTCATTTAAAGTCAAAAGATCAAATGTTAAAATTTCATCAATATTGACCACTTTTTTGAACGTTCGACAGGTCATCGTTTTTCATCAGAAAATTGATTTTTTGGACTCTACTAAAAATTATTCAAAATGTCATTTGGATCGGGCCTCATGTTGAATAACCAATTTTTTAAACCCTCACAGTGACCAAAATTGCCATTTTTACTGAGTTTTGCTTACTCAAAAGCTTTAATTTTGACCAATTTCAGGCACAGAAGTGACTTTAAACACACTTATTTTAGTTGAACAGGTAATAATTCACATACAACCGTCATTTAAAGTCAAAAGATTAAATGTTAAATTTTCATCAATATTGACCATTTTTTGAACGTTCGACAGGTCCAGGGTCATCGTTTTTCATCAGAAAATTGATTTTTTGGACTCTACCAAAAATGATTCAAAATGTCATTTGGATCGGGCCTCATGTTTAATAACCACTTTTTAAACCCTCACACTGACCAAAATTGCCATTTTTACAGAGTTTTCGCTTACTCAAAAGCTTCAATTTTGACCAATTTCAGGCACTTAAATGACTTTAAACACACTTATTTTAGTTGAAAAAGTAATAATTCACTTCCAACCTTCATTTAAAGTCAAAAGATTAAATGTTAAAATTCCATCAATATTGACCACTTTTTTGAACGTTCGACAGGTCCGGGGTCATCGTTTTTCATCAGAAAATTGATTTTTTGGACTCTACCAAAAATGATTCAAAATGTTATTTGGATCGGGCCTCATGTTTAATAACCACTTTTTAAACCCTCACAGTGACCAAAATTGCCATTTTTACAGAGTTTTCGCTTACTCAAAAGCTTCAATTTTGACCAATTTCAGGCACTGAAATGACTGTAAACTCACTTATTTTAGTTGAAAAAGTAATAATTCACATCCAACCGTCATTTAAAGTCAAAAGATTAAATGTTAAAATTTCATCAATATTGACCACTTATTTGAACGTTCGACAGGTTCATCGTTTTTCATCAGAAAATAGATTTTTTGGACTCTACCAAAAATGATTCAAAATGTCATTGGGATCGGGCCTCATGTAGAATAACCACTTTTTAAACCCTCACAGTGACCAAAATTGCAAATTTTTACAGAGTTTTGCTTACTCAAAGCTTCAATTTTGACCAATTTCAGGCACAGAAATGACTTTAAACACACTTATTTTAGTTGAGAAGGTAATAATTCACATAAAACCGTCATTTAAAGTCAAAAGATTAAATGTTAAATTTTCATCAATATTGACAATTTTTTGAACGTTCGACAGGTCCGGGGTCATCGTTTTTCATCAGAAAATTGATTTTTTGGACTCTACCAAAAATGATTCAAAATGTCATTTGGATCGGGCCTCATGTTGAATAACCACTTTTTAAACCCTCACAGTGACCAAAATTGCCATTTTTACAGAGTTTTCGCTTACTCAGACGCTTCAATTTTGACCAATTTCAGGCACAAAAATGACTTTAAACACACTTATTTTAGTTGAAAAAGTAATAATTCACATCCAACCGTCATTTAAAGTCAAAAGGTCAAATGTTAAAATTTCATCAATATTGACCACTTTTTTGAACGTTCGACAGGTCATCGTTTTTCATCAAAAAATTGATTTTTTGGACTCTACTAAAAATTATTCAAAATGTCATTTGGATCGGGCCTCATGTTGAATAACCACTTTTTAAACCCTCACAGTGACCAAAATTGCCATTTTTACTGAGTTTTCGCTTACTCAAAAGCTTCAATTTTGACCAATTTCAGGCACAGAAATGACTTTAAACACACTTATTTTAGTTGAAAAAGTAATATTTCACATCCAACCGTCATTTAAAGTCAAAAGATTAAATGTTAAAATTTCATCAATATTGACCACTTTTTTGAAAGTTCGAGAGGGCCGGGGTCATTGTTTTTCATCAGAAAATTGATTTTTTGGACTCTACCAGAAATGATTCAAAATGTCATTGGGATCGGGCCTCATGTAGAATAACCACTTTTTAAACCCTCACAGTGACCAAAATTGCCATTTTTACAGAGTTTTGCTTACTCAAAAGCTTTAATTTTGACCAATTTCAGGCACAGAAGTGACTTTAAACACACTTATTTTAGTTGAACAGGTAATAATTCACATACAACCGTCATTTAAAGTCAAAAGATTAAATGTTAAATTTTCATCAATATTGACCATTTTTTGAACGTTCGACAGGTCCAGGGTCATCGTTTTTCATCAGAAAATTGATTTTTTGGACTCTACCAAAAATGATTCAAAATGTCATTTGGATCGGGCCTCATGTTGAATAACCACTTTTTAAACCCTCACAGTGACCAAAATTGCCATTTTTACAGAGTTTTCGCTTACTCAAAAGCTTGAATTTTGACCAATTTCAGGCACAGAAATGACTTTAAACACACTTATTTTAGTTGAACAGGTAATAATTCACATACAACCGTCATTTAAAGTCAAAAGATTAAATGTTACATTTTCATCAATATTGACCATTTTTTGAACGTTCGACAGGTCCAGGGTCATCGTTTTTCATCAGAAAATTGATTTTTTGGACTCTACCAAAAATGATTCAAAATGTCATTTGGATCGGGCCTCATGTTTAATAACCACTTTTTAAACCCTCCCAGTGACCAAAATTGCCATTTTTACAGAGTTTTTGCTTACTCAAAAGCTTCAATTTTGACCAGTTTCAGGCACAGAAATGACTTTAAACACACTTATTTTAGTTGAGAAGGTAATAATTCACATCCAACCGTCATTTAAAGTCAAAAGATTAAATGTTAAATTTTCATTAATATTGACCATTTTTTCAATGTTCGACAGGTCCAGGGTCATCGTTTTTCATCAGAAAATAGATTTTTTGGACTCTACCAAAAATGATTCAACATGTCATTTGGATCGGGCCTCATGTTTAATAACCACTTTTTCAACCCTCACAGTGACCAAAATTGCCATTTTTACAGAGTTTTGCTTACTCAAAAGCTTGAATTTTGACCAATTTCAGGCACAGAAATGACTTTAAACACACTTATTTTAGTTGAACAGGTAATAATTCACATACAACCGTCATTTAAAGTCAAAAGATTAAATGTAAAATTTTCATCAATATTGACCATTTTTTGAACGTTCGACAGGTCCAGGGTCATCGTTTTTCATCAGAAAATTGATTTTTTGGACTCTACCAAAAATGATTCAAAATGTTATTTGGATCGGGCCTCATGTTTAATAACCACTTTTTAAACCCTCACAGTGACCAAAATTGCCATTTTTACAGAGTTTTCGCTTACTCAAAGCTTCAATTTTGACCAATTTCAGGCACAGAAATGACTGTAAACTCACTTATTTTAGTTGAAAAAGTAATAATTCACATCCAACCGTCATTTAAAGTCAAAAGATTAAATGTTAAAATTTCATCAATATTGACAACTTTTTTGAACGTTCGACAGGTTCATCGTTTTTCATCAGAAAATAGATTTTTTTGACTCTACCAAAAATGATTCAAAATGTCATTGGGATTGGGCCTCATGTAGAATAACCACTTTTTAAACCCCCACAGTGACCAAAATTGCCATTTTTACAGAGTTTTGCTTACTCAAAGCTTACATTTTGTCCAATTTCAGGCACAGAAATGACTTTAAACACACTTATTTTAGTTGAGAAGGTAATAATTCACATACAACCGTCATTTAAAGTCAAAAGATTAAATGTTAAATTTTCATCAATATTGACAATTTTTTGAACGTTCGATAGGTCCGGGGTCATCGTTTTTCATCAGAAAATTGATTTTTTGGACTCTACCAAAAATGATTCAAAATGTCATTTGGATCGGGCCTCATGTTGAATAACCACTTTTTAAACCCTCACAGTGACCAAAATTGCCATTTTTACAGAGTTTTCGCTTACTCAGACGCTTCAATTTTGACCAATTTCAGGCACAAAAATGACTTTAAACACACTTATTTTAGTTGAAAAAGTAATAATTCACATCCAACCGTCATTTAAAGTCAAAAGATCAAATGTTAAAATTTCATCAATATTGACCACTTTTTTGAACGTTCGACAGGTCATCGTTTTTCATCAGAAAATTGATTTTTTGGACTCTACCAAAAATGATTCAAAATGTCATTTGGATCGGGCCTCATGTTGAATAACCACTTTTTAAACGCTCACAGTGACCAAAATTGCCATTTTTACTGAGTTTTCGCTTACTCTAAAGCTTCAATTTTGACCAATTTCAGGCACAGAAATGACTTTAAACACACTTATTTTAGTTGAAAAAGTAATATTTCACATCCAACCGTCATTTAAAGTCAAAAGATTAAATGTAAAAATTTCATCAATATTGACCACTTTTTTTAAAGTTCGAGAGGTCCGGGGTCATTGTTTTTCATCAGAAAATAGATTTTTTGGACTCTACCAGAAATGATTCAAAATGTCATTGGGATCGGGCCTCATGTAGAATAACCACTTTTTAAACCCTCACAGTGACCAAACTTGCCATTTTTACAGAGTTTTGCTTACTCAAAAGCTTCCATTTTGACCAATTTCAGGCACTTAAATGACTTTAAACACACTTATTTTAGTTGAAAAAGTAATATTTCACATCCAACCGTCATTTAAAGTCAAAAGTTTAAATGTTAAATTTTCATCAATATTGACCATTTTTTGAACGTTCGACAGGTCCAGGGTCATCGTTTTTCATCAGAAAATTGATTTTTTGGACTCTACCAAAAATGATTCAAAATGTCATTTGGATCGGGCCTCATGTTGAATAACCACTTTTTAAACCCTCACAGTGACCAAAATTGCCATTTTTACAGAGTTTTCGCTTACTCAAAAGCTTCAATTTTGACCAATTTCAGGCACAGAAATAACTTTAAACACACTTATTTTAGTTGAAAAAGTAATAATTCACATCCAACCATCATTTAAAGTCAAAAGATTAAATGTTAAATTTTCATCAATATTGACCATTTTTTGAACGTTCGACAGGTCCGGGGTCATCGTTTTTCATCAGAAAATTGATTTTTTGGACTCTACCAAAAATGATTCAAAATGTCATTTGGATCGGGCCTCATGTTGAATAACCACTTTTTAAACCCTCACAGTGACCAAAATTGCCATTTTTACAGAGTTTTGCTTACTCAAAAGCTTTAATTTTGACCAATTTCAGGCACAGAAATGACTTTAAACACACTTATTTTAGTTGAACAGGTAATAATTCACATACAACCGTCATTTAAAGTCAAAAGACTAAATGTTAATTTTTCATCAATATTGACCATTTTTTTAACGTTCGACAGGTCCAGGGTCATCGTTTTTCATCAGAAAATTGATTTTTTGGACTCAACCAAAAATGATTCAAAATGTCATTTGGATCGGGCCTCATGTTTAATAACCACTTTTTAAACCCTCCCAGTGACCAAAATTGCCATTTTTACAGAGTTTTTGCTTACTCAAAAGCTTCAATTTTGACCAATTTCAGGCACAGAAATGACTTTAAACACACTTATTTTAGTTGAGAAGGTAATAATTCACATCCAACCGTCATTTAAAGTCAAAAGATTCAATGTTAAATTTTCATTAATATTGACCATTTTTTGAACGTTCGACAGGTCCAGGGTCATCGTTTTTCATCAGAAAATTGATTTTTTGGACTCTACCAAAAATGATTCAAAATGTCATTTGGATCGGGCCTCATGTTTGATAACCACTTTTTAAACCCTCACAGTGACCAAAATTGCCATTTTTACAGAGTTTTCGCTTACTCAAAAGCTTCAATTTTGACCAATTTCAGGCACTTAAATGACTTTAAACACACTTATTTTAGTTGAAAAAGTAATAATTCACATCCAACCGTCATTTAAAGTCAAAAGATTAAATGTAAAATTTTCATCAATATTGACCATTTTTTGAACGTTCGACAGGTCCGGGGTCATCGTTTTTCATCAGAAAATTGATTTTTTGGACTCTACCAAAAATGATTCAAAATGTCATTTGGATCGGGCCCATTGTTTAATAACCACTTTTTAAACCCTCACACTGACCAAAATTGCCATTTTTACAGAGTTTTCGCTTACTCAAAAGCTTCAATTTTGACCAATTTCAGGCACTTAAATGACTTTAAACACACTTATTTTAGTTGAAAAAGTAATAATTCACATCCAACCTTCATTTAAAGTCAAAAGATTAAATGTTAAATTTTCATCAATATTGACCATTTTTTGAACGTTCGACAGGTCATCGTTTTTCATCAGAAAATTGATTTTTTGGACTCTACCAAAAATGATTCAAAATGTCATTTGGATCGGGCCTCATGTTGAATAACCACTTTTTAAACCCTCACAGTGACCAAAATTGCCATTTTTACAGAGTTTTGCTTACTCAAAAGCTTTAATTTTGACCAATTTCAGGCACAGAAATGACTTTAAACACACTTATTTTAGTTGAACAGGTAATAATTCACATCCAACCATCATTTAAAGTCAAAAGATTAAATGTTAAATTTTCATCAATATTGACCATTTTTTGAACGTTCGACAGGTCCGGGGTCATCGTTTTTCATCAGAAAATTGATTTTTTGGACTCTACCAAAAATGATTCAAAATGTCATTTGGATCGGGCCTCATGTTGAATAACCACTTTTTAAACCCTCACAGTGACCAAAATTGCCATTTTTACAGAGTTTTCGCTTACTCAAAAGCTTCAATTTTGACCAATTTCAGGCACAGAAATAACTTTAAACACACTTATTTTAGTTGAAAAAGTAATAATTCACATCCAACCATCATTTAAAGTCAAAAGATTAAATGTTAAATTTTCATTAATATTGACCATTTTTTCAATGTTCGACAGGTCCAGGGTCATCGTTTTTCATCAGAAAATAGATTTTTTGGACTCTACCAAAAATGATTCAACATGTCATTTGGATCGGGCCTCATGTTTAATAACCACTTTTTAAACCCTCACAGTGACCAAAATTGCCATTTTTACAGAGTTTTGCTTACTCAAAAGCTTGAATTTTGACCAATTTCAGGCACAGAAATGACTTTAAACACACTTATTTTAGTTGAACAGGTAATAATTCACATACAACCGTCATTTAAAGTCAAAAGATTAAATGTAAAATTTTCATCAATATTGACCATTTTTTGAACGTTCGACAGGTCCAGGGTCATCGTTTTTCATCAGAAAATTGATTTTTTGGACTCTACCAAAAATGATTCAAAATGTCATTTGGATCGGGCCTCATGTTTAATAACCACTTTTTAAACCCTCACACTGACCAAAATTGCCATTTTTACAGAGTTTTCGCTTACTCAAAAGCTTCAATTTTGACCAATTTCAGGCACTTAAATGACTTTAAACACACTTATTTTAGTTGAAAAAGTAATAATTCACATCCAACCTTCATTTAAAGTCAAAAGATTAAATGTTAAAATTCCATCAATATTGACCACTTTTTTGAACGTTCGACAGGTCCGGGGTCATCGTTTTTCATCAGAAAATTGATTTTTTGGACTCTACCAAAAATTATTCAAAATGTTATTTGGATCGGGCCTCATGTTTAATAACCACTTTTTAAACCCTCACAGTGACCAAAATTGCCATTTTTACAGAGTTTTCGCTTACTCAAAGCTTCAATTTTGACCAATTTCAGGCACAGAAATGACTGTAAACTCACTTATTTTAGTTGAAAAAGTAATAATTCACATCCAACCGTCATTTAAAGTCAAAAGATTAAATGTTAAAATTTCATCAATATTGACAACTTTTTTGAACGTTCGACAGGTTCATCGTTTTTCATCAGAAAATAGATTTTTTTGACTCTACCAAAAATGATTCAAAATGTCATTGGGATTGGGCCTCATGTAGAATAACCACTTTTTAAACCCCCACAGTGACCAAAATTGCCATTTTTACAGAGTTTTGCTTACTCAAAGCTTACATTTTGACCAATTTCAGGCACAGAAATGACTTTAAACACACTTATTTTAGTTGAGAAGGTAATAATTCACATACAACCGTCATTTAAAGTCAAAAGATTAAATGTTAAATTTTCATCAATATTGACAATTTTTTGAACGTTCGATAGGTCCGGGGTCATCGTTTTTCATCAGAAAATTGATTTTTTGGACTCTACCAAAAATGATTCAAAATGTCATTTGGATCGGGCCTCATGTTGAATAACCACTTTTTAAACCCTCACAGTGACCAAAATTGCCATTTTTACAGAGTTTTCGCTTACTCAGACGCTTCAATTTTGACCAATTTCAGGCACAAAAATGACTTTAAACACACTTATTTTAGTTGAAAAAGTAATAATTCACATCCAACCGTCATTTAAAGTCAAAAGATCAAATGTTAAAATTTCATCAATATTGACCACTTTTTTGAACGTTCGACAGGTCATCGTTTTTCATCAGAAAATTGATTTTTTGGACTCTACCAAAAATGATTCAAAATGTCATTTGGATCGGGCCTCATGTTGAATAACCACTTTTTAAACGCTCACAGTGACCAAAATTGCCATTTTTACTGAGTTTTCGCTTACTCTAAAGCTTCAATTTTGACCAATTTCAGGCACAGAAATGACTTTAAACACACTTATTTTAGTTGAAAAAGTAATATTTCACATCCAACCGTCATTTAAAGTCAAAAGATTAAATGTAAAAATTTCATCAATATTGACCACTTTTTTTAAAGTTCGAGAGGTCCGGGGTCATTGTTTTTCATCAGAAAATAGATTTTTTGGACTCTACCAGAAATGATTCAAAATGTCATTGGGATCGGGCCTCATGTAGAATAACCACTTTTTAAACCCTCACAGTGACCAAACTTGCCATTTTTACAGAGTTTTGCTTACTCAAAAGCTTCCATTTTGACCAATTTCAGGCACTTAAATGACTTTAAACACACTTATTTTAGTTGAAAAAGTAATATTTCACATCCAACCGTCATTTAAAGTCAAAAGTTTAAATGTTAAATTTTCATCAATATTGACCATTTTTTGAACGTTCGACAGGTCCAGGGTCATCGTTTTTCATCAGAAAATTGATTTTTTGGACTCTACCAAAAATGATTCAAAATGTCATTTGGATCGGGCCTCATGTTGAATAACCACTTTTTAAACCCTCACAGTGACCAAAATTGCCATTTTTACAGAGTTTTCGCTTACTCAAAAGCTTCAATTTTGACCAATTTCAGGCACAGAAATAACTTTAAACACACTTATTTTAGTTGAAAAAGTAATAATTCACATCCAACCATCATTTAAAGTCAAAAGATTAAATGTTAAATTTTCATCAATATTGACCATTTTTTGAACGTTCGACAGGTCCGGGGTCATCGTTTTTCATCAGAAAATTGATTTTTTGGACTCTACCAAAAATGATTCAAAATGTCATTTGGATCGGGCCTCATGTTGAATAACCACTTTTTAAACCCTCACAGTGACCAAAATTGCCATTTTTACAGAGTTTTGCTTACTCAAAAGCTTTAATTTTGACCAATTTCAGGCACAGAAATGACTTTAAACACACTTATTTTAGTTGAACAGGTAATAATTCACATACAACCGTCATTTAAAGTCAAAAGATTAAATGTTAATTTTTCATCAATATTGACCATTTTTTTAACGTTCGACAGGTCCAGGGTCATCGTTTTTCATCAGAAAATTGATTTTTTGGACTCAACCAAAAATGATTCAAAATGTCATTTGGATCGGGCCTCATGTTTAATAACCACTTTTTAAACCCTCCCAGTGACCAAAATTGCCATTTTTACAGAGTTTTTGCTTACTCAAAAGCTTCAATTTTGACCAATTTCAGGCACAGAAATGACTTTAAACACACTTATTTTAGTTGAGAAGGTAATAATTCACATCCAACCGTCATTTAAAGTCAAAAGATTCAATGTTAAATTTTCATTAATATTGACCATTTTTTGAACGTTCGACAGGTCCAGGGTCATCGTTTTTCATCAGAAAATTGATTTTTTGGACTCTACCAAAAATGATTCAAAATGTCATTTGGATCGGGCCTCATGTTTGATAACCACTTTTTAAACCCTCACAGTGACCAAAATTGCCATTTTTACAGAGTTTTCGCTTACTCAAAAGCTTCAATTTTGACCAATTTCAGGCACTTAAATGACTTTAAACACACTTATTTTAGTTGAAAAAGTAATAATTCACATCCAACCGTCATTTAAAGTCAAAAGATTAAATGTAAAATTTTCATCAATATTGACCATTTTTTGAACGTTCGACAGGTCCGGGGTCATCGTTTTTCATCAGAAAATTGATTTTTTGGACTCTACCAAAAATGATTCAAAATGTCATTTGGATCGGGCCCATTGTTTAATAACCACTTTTTAAACCCTCACAGTGACCAAAATTGCCATTTTTACAGAGTTTTCGCTTACTCAAAAGCTTCAATTTTGACCAATTTCAGGCACTGAAATGACTGTAAACTCACTTATTTTAGTTGAAAAAGTAATAATTCACATCCAACCGTCATTTAAAGTCAAAAGATTAAATGTTAAAATTTCATCAATATCGACCACTTTTTTGAACGTTCGACAGGTTCATCGTTTTTCATCAGAAAATAGATTTTTTGGACTCTACCAAAAATGATTCAAAATGTCATTGGGATCGGGCCTCATGTAGAATAACCACTTTTTAAACCCTCACAGTGACCAAAATTGCCATTTTTACAGAGTTTTGCTTACTCAAAGCTTCAATTTTGACCAATTTCAGGCCCAGAAATGACTTTAAACACACTTATTTTAGTTGAGAAGGTAATAATTCACATACAACCGTCATTTAAAGTCAAAAGATTAAATGTTAAATTTTCATCAATATTGACAATTTTTTGAACGTTCGATAGGTCCGGGGTCATCGTTTTTCATCAGAAAATTAATTTTTTGGACTCTACCAAAAATGATTCAAAATGTCATTTGGATTGGGCCTCAGGTTGAATAACCACTTTTTAAACCCTCACAGTGACCAAAATTGCCATTTTTACAGAGTTTTCGCTTACTCAGACGCTTCAATTTTGACCAATTTCAGGCACAAAAATGACTTTAAACACACTTATTTTAGTTGAAAAAGCAATAATTCACATCCAACCGTCATTTAAAGTCAAAAGATCAAATGTTAAAATGTCATCAATATTGACCACTTTTTTGAACGTTCGACAGGTCATCGTTTTTCATCAGAAAATTGATTTTTTGGACTCTACTAAAAATTATTCAAAATGTCATTTGGATCGGGCCTCATGTTGAATAACCACTTTTTAAACCCTCACAGTGACCAAAATTGCCATTTTTACTGAGTTTTCGCTTACTCAAAAGCTTCAATTTTGACCAATTTCAGGCACAGAAGTGACTTTAAACACACTTATTTTAGTTGAACAGGTAATAATTCACATACAACCGTCATTTAAAGTCAAAAGATTAAATGTTAAATTTTCATCAATATTGACCATTTTTTGAACGTTCGACAGGTCCAGGGTCATCGTTTTTCATCAGAAAATTGATTTTTTGGACTCTACCAAAAATTATTCAAAATGTCATTTGGATCGGGCCTCATGTTGAATAACCACTTTTTAAACCCTCACAGTGACCAAAATTGCCATTTTTACAGAGTTTTGCTTACTCAAAAGCTTTAATTTTGACCAATTTCAGGCACAGAAATGACTTTAAACACACTTATTTTAGTTGAACAGGTAATAATTCACATACAACCGTCATTTAAAGTCAAAAGATTAAATGTTAATTTTTCATCAATATTGACCATTTTTTTAACGTTCGACATGTCCAGGGTCATCGTTTTTCATCAGAAAATTGATTTTTTGGACTCTACCAAAAATGATTCAAAATGTCATTTGGATCGGGCCTCATGTTTAATAACCACTTTTTAAACCCTCCCAGTGACCAAAATTGCCATTTTTACAGAGTTTTTGCTTACTCAAAAGCTTCAATTTTGACCAATTTCAGGCACAGAAATGACTTTAAACACACTTATTTTAGTTGAGAAGGTAATAATTCACATCCAACCGTCATTTAAAGTCAAAAGATTAAATGTTACATTTTCATTAATATTGACCATTTTTTGAACGTTCGACAGGTCCAGGGTCATCGTTTTTCATAAGAAAATTGATTTTTTGGACTCTACCAAAAATGATTCAACATGTCATTTGGATTGGGCCTCATGTTTAATAACCACTTTTTAAACCCTCACAGTGACCAAAATTGCCATTTTTACAGAGTTTTGCTTACTCAAAAGCTTTAATTTTGACCAATTTCAGGCACAGAAATGACTTTAAACACACTTATTTTAGTTGAACAGGTAATAATTCACATACAACCGTCATTTAAAGTCAAAAGATTAAATGTTAAATTTTCATCAATATTGACTATTTTTTGAACGTTCGACAGGTCCAGCCAGGGTCATCGTTTTTCATCAGAAAATTGATTTTTTGGACTCTACCAAAAATGATTCAAAATGTCATTTGGATCGGGCCTCATGTTTAATAACCACTTTTTAAACCCTCACAGTGACCAAAATTGCCATTTTTACAGAGTTTTCGCTTACTCAAAAGCTTCAATTTTGACCAATTTCAGGCACTTAAATGACTTTAAACACACTTATTTTAGTTGAAAAAGTAATAATTCACATCCAACCGTCATTTAAAGTCAAAAGATTAAATGTAAAATTTTCATCAATATTGACCATTTTTTGAACGTTCGACAGGTCCGGGGTCATCGTTTTTCATCAGAAAATTGATTTTTTGGACTCTACCAAAAATGATTCAAAATGTCATTTGGATCGGGCCTCATGTTTAATAACCACTTTTTAAACCCTCACACTGACCAAAATTGCCATTTTTACAGAGTTTTCGCTTACTCAAAAGCTTCAATTTTGACCAATTTCAGGCACTTAAATGACTTTAAACACACTTATTTTAGTTGAAAAAGTAATAATTCACATCCAACCTTCATTTAAAGTCAAAAGATTAAATGTTAAAATTCCATCAATATTGACCACTTTTTTGAACGTTCGACAGGTCCGGGGTCATCGTTTTTCATCAGAAAATTGATTTTTTGGACTCTACCAAAAATGATTCAAAATGTTATTTGGATCGGGCCTCATGTTTAATAACCACTTTTTAAACCCTCACAGTGACCAAAATTGCCATTTTTACAGAGTTTTCGCTTACTCAAAAGCTTCAATTTTGACCAATTTCAGGCACTGAAATTACTGTAAACTCACTTATTTTAGTTGAAAAAGTAATAATTCATATCCAACCGTCATTTAAAGTCAAAAGATTAAATGTTAAAATTTCATCAATATTGACCACTTTTTTGAAAGTTCGACAGGTTCATCGTTTTTCATCAGAAAGTAGATTTTTTGGACTCTACCAAAAATGATTCAAAATGTCATTGGGATCGGGCCTCATGTAGAATAACCACTTTTTAAACCCTCACAGTGACCAAAATTGCCATTTTTACAGAGTTTTGCTTACTCAAAGCTTCAATTTTGACCAATTTCAGGCACAGAAATGACTTTAAACACACTTATTTTAGTTGAGAAGGTAATAATTCACATACAACCGTCATTTAAAGTCAAAAGATTAAATGTTAAATTTTCATCAATATTGACAATTTTTTGAACGTTCGATATGTCCGGGGTCATCGTTTTTCATCAGAAAATTGATTTTTTGGACTCTACCAAAAATGATTCAAAATGTCATTTGGATCGGGCCTCATGTTGAATAACCACTTTTTAAACCCTCACAGTGACCAAAATTGCCATTTTTACAGAGTTTTCGCTTACTCAGACGCTTCAATTTTGACCAATTTCAGGCACAAAAATGACTTTAAACACACTTATTTTAGTTGAAAAAGTAATAATTCACATCCAACCGTCATTTAAAGTCAAAAGATCAAATGTTAAAATTTCATCAATATTGACAACTTTTTTGAACGTTCGACAGGTCATCGTTTTTCATCAGAAAATTTATTTTTTGGACTCTACTAAAAATTATTCAAAATGTCATTTGGATCGGGCCTCATGTTGAATAACCACTTTTTAAACCCTCACAGTGACCAAAATTGCCATTTTTACTGAGTTTTCGCTTACTCAAAAGCTTCAATTTTGACCAATTTCAGGCACAGAAATGACTTTAAACACACTTATTTTAGTTGAAAAAGTAATATTTCACATCCAACCGTCATTTAAAGTCAAAAGATTAAATGTTAAAATGTCATCAATATTGACCACTTTTTTTAAAGTTCGAGAGGTCCGGGGTCATTGTTTTTCATCAGAAAATTGATTTTTTGTACTCTACCAGAAATGATTCAAAATGTCATTGGGATCGGGCCTCATGTAGAATAACCACTTTTTAAACCCTCACAGTGACCAAAATTGCCATTTTTACAGAGTTTTGCTTACTCAAAAGCTTTAATTTTGACCAATTTCAGGCACAGAAGTGACTTTAAACACACTTATTTTAGTTGAACAGGTAATAATTCACATACAACCGTCATTTAAAGTCAAAAGATTAAATGTTAAATTTTCATCAATATTGACCATTTTTTGAACGTTCGACAGGTCCAGGGTCATCGTTTTTCATCAGAAAATAGATTTTTTGGACTCTACCAAAAATGATTCAAAATGTCATTTGGATCGGGCCTCATGTTGAATAACCACTTTTTAAACCCTCACAGTGACCAAAATTGCCATTTTTACAGAGTTTTCGCTTACTCAATAGCTTCAATTTTGACCAATTTCAGGCACAGAAATGACTTTAAACACACTTATTTTAGTTGAAAAAGTAATAATTCACATCCAACCATCATTTAAAGTCAAAAGATTAAATGTTAAATTTTCATCAATATTGACCATTTTTTGAACGTTCGACAGGTCCAGGGTCATCGTTTTTCATCAGAAAATTGATTTTTTGGACTCTACCAAAAATGATTCAAAATGTCATTTGGATCGGGCCTCATGTTTAATAACCACTTTTTAAACCCTCCCAGTGACCAAAATTGCCATTTTTACAGAGTTTTCGCTTACTCAAAAGCTTCAATTTTTACCAATTTCAGGCACAGAAATGACTTTAAACACACTTATTTTAGTTGAGAAGGTAATAATTCACATCCAACCGTCATTTAAAGTCAAAAGATTAAATGTTAAGTTTTCATTAATATTGACCATTTTTTGAACGTTCGAAAGGTCCAGGGTCAACGTTTTTCATAAGAAAATTGATTTTTTGGACTCTACCAAAAATGATTCAACATGTCATTTGGATCGGGCCTCATGTTTAATAACCACTTTTTAAACCCTCACAGTGACCAAAATTGCCATTTTTACAGAGTTTTGCTTACTCAAAAGCTTTAATTTTGACCAATTTCAGGCACAGAAATGACTTTAAACACACTTATTTTAGTTGAACAGGTAATAATTCACATACAACCGTCATTTAAAGTCAAAAGATTAAATGTTAAATTTTCATCAATATTGACCATTTTTTGAACGTTCGACAGGTCCAGCCAGGGTCATCGTTTTTCATCAGAAAATTGATTTTTTGGACTCTACCAAAAATGATTCAAAATGTCATTTGGATCGGGCCTCATGTTTAATAACCACTTTTTAAACCCTCACAGTGACCAAAATTGCCATTTTTACAGAGTTTTCGCTTACTCAAAAGCTTCAATTTTGAACAATTTCAGGCACTTAAATGACTTTAAACACACTTATTTTAGTTGAAAAAGTAATAATTCACATCCAACCTTCATTTAAAGTCAAAAGATTAAATGTTAAAATTCAATCAATATTGACCACTTTTTTGAACGTTCGACAGGTCCGGGGTCATCGTTTTTCATCAGAAAATTGATTTTTTGGACTCTACCAAAAATGATTCAAAATGTTATTTGGATCGGGCCTCATGTTTAATAACCACTTTTTAAACCCTCACAGTGACCAAATTTGCCATTTTTACAGAGTTTTCGCTTACTCAAAAGCTTCAATTTTGACCAATTTCAGGCACTGAAATGACTGTAAACTCACTTATTTTAGTTGAAAAAGTAATAATTCACATCCAACCGTCATTTAAAGTCAAAAGATTAAATGTTAAAATTTCATCAATATTGACCACTTTTTTGAACGTTCGACAGGTTCATCGTTTTTCATCAGAAAATAGATTTTTTGGACTCTACCAAAAATGATTCAAAATGTCATTGGGATCGGGCCTCATGTAGAATAACCACTTTTTAAACCCTCACAGTGACCAAAATTGCCATTTTTACAGAGTTTTGCTTACTCAAAGCTTCAATTTTGACCAATTTCAGGCACAGAAATGACTTTAAACACACTTATTTTAGTTGAGAAGGTAATAATTCACATCCAATTGTCATTTAAAGTCAAAAGATTAAATGTTAACTTTTCATCAATATTGACCATTTTTTGAATGTTCGACAGGTCCAGGGTTATCATTTTTCATCAGAAAATTGATCTTTTGGACTCTACCAAAAATGATTCAAAATGTCATTTGGATCGGGCCTCATGTTGAATAACCACTTTTTAAACCCTCACAGTGACCAAAATTGCCATTTTTACAGAGTGTTCGCTTACTCAAAAGCTTCAATTTTGACCAATTTCAGGCACAGGAATGACTTTAAACACACTTATTTTAGTTGAAAAAGTAATAATTCACATCCAACCATCATTTAAAGTCAAAAGATTAAATGTTAAATTTTCATCAATATTGACCATTTTTTGAACGTTCGACAGGTCCGGGGTCATCGTTTTTCATCAGAAAATTGATTTTTTGGACTCTACCAAAAATGATTCAAAATGTCATTTGGATCGGGCCTCATGTTGAATAACCACTTTTTAAACCCTCACAGTGACCAAAATTGCCATTTTTACAGAGTTTTGCTTCCTCAAAAGCTTTAATTTTGACCAATTTCAGGCACAGAAATGACTTTAAACACACTTATTTTAGTTGAACAGGTAATAATTCACATACAACCGTCATTTAAAGTCAAAAGATTAAATGTTAATTTTTCATCAATATTGACCATTTTTTTAACGTTCGACAGGTCCAGGGTCATCGTTTTTCATCAGAAAATTGATTTTTTGGACTCTACCAAAAATTATTCAAAATGTCATTTGGATCGGGCCTCATGTTTAATAACCACTTTTTAAACCCTCCCAGTGACCAAAATTGCCATTTTTACAGAGTTTTCGCTTACTCAAAAGCTTCAATTTTTACCAATTTCAGGCACAGAAATGACTTTAAACACACTTATTTTAGTTGAGAAGGTAATAATTCACATCCAACCGTCATTTAAAGTCAAAAGATTAAATGTTAAGTTTTCATTAATATTGACCATTTTTTGAACGTTCGAAAGGTTCAGGGTCATCGTTTTTCATAAGAAAATTGATTTTTTGGACTCTACCAAAAATGATTCAACATGTCATTTGGATCGGGCCTCATGTTTAATAACCACTTTTTAAACCCTCACAGTGACCAAAATTGCCATTTTTACAGAGTTTTGCTTACTCAAAAGCTTTAATTTTGACCAATTTCAGGCACAGAAATGACTTTAAACACACTTATTTTAGTTGAACAGGTAATAATTCACATACAACCGTCATTTAAAGTCAAAAGATTAAATGTTAAATTTTCATCAATATTGACCATTTTTTGAACGTTCGACAGGTCCAGCCAGGGTCATCGTTTTTCATCAGAAAATTGATTTTTTGGACTCTACCAAAAATGATTCAAAATGTCATTTGGATCGGGCCTCATGTTTAATAACCACTTTTTAAACCCTCACAGTGACCAAAATTGCCATTTTTACAGAGTTTTCGCTTACTCAAAAGCTTCAATTTTGAACAATTTCAGGCACTTAAATGACTTTAAACACACTTATTTTAGTTGAAAAAGTAATAATTCACATCCAACCTTCATTTAAAGTCAAAAGATTAAATGTTAAAATTCAATCAATATTGACCACTTTTTTGAACGTTCGACAGGTCCGGGGTCATCGTTTTTCATCAGAAAATTGATTTTTTGGACTCTACCAAAAATGATTCAAAATGTTATTTGGATCGGGCCTCATGTTTAATAACCACTTTTTAAACCCTCACAGTGACCAAAATTGCCATTTTTACAGAGTTTTCGCTTACTCAAAAGCTTCAATTTCGACCAATTTCAGGCACTGAAATGACTGTAAACTCACTTATTTTAGTTGAAAAAGTAATAATTCACATCCAACCGTCATTTAAAGTCAAAAGATTAAATGTTAAAATTTCATCAATATTGACCACTTTTTTGAACGTTCGACAGGTTCATCGTTTTTCATCAGAAAATAGATTTTTTGGACTCTACCAAAAATGATTCAAAATGTCATTGGGATCGGGCCTCATGTAGAATAACCACTTTTTAAACCCTCACAGTGACCAAAATTGCCATTTTTACAGAGTTTTGCTTACTCAAAGCTTCAATTTTGACCAATTTCAGGCACAGAAATGACTTTAAACACACTTATTTTAGTTGAGAAGGTAATAATTCACATCCAATTGTCATTTAAAGTCAAAAGATTAAATGTTAACTTTTCATCAATATTGACCACTTTTTTGAACGTTCGACAGGTCATCGTTTTTCATCAGAAAATTGATTTTTTGGACTCTACTAAAAATTATTCAAAATGTCATTTGGATCGGGCCTCATGTTGAATCAACACTTTTTAAACCCTCACAGTGACTAAAATTGCCATTTTTACTGAGTTTTCGCTTACTCAAAAGCTTCAATTTTGACCAATTTCAGGCACAGAAATGACTTTAAACACACTTATTTTAGTTGAAAAAGTAATATTTCACATCAAACCGTCATTTGAAAGTCAAAAGATTAAATGTTAAAATTTCATCAATATTGACCACTTTTTTTAAAGTTCGAGAGGTCCGGGGTCATTGTTTTTCATCAGAAAATTGATTTTTTGGACTCTACCAGAAATTATTCAAAATGTCATTGGGATCGGGTCTCATGTAGAATAACCACTTTTTAAACCCTCACAGTGACCAAAATTGCCATTTTTACAGAGTTTTGCTTACTCAAAAGCTTTAATTTTGACCAATTTCAGGCACAGAAGTGACTTTAAACACACTTATTTTAGTTGAACAGGTAATAATTCACATACAACCGTCATTTAAAGTCAAAAGATTAAATGTTAAATTTTCATCAATATTGACCATTTTTTGAACGTTCGACAGGTCCAGGGTCATTGTTTTTCATCAGAAAATTGATTTTTTGGACTCTACCAAAAATGATTCAAAATGTCATTTGGATCGGGCCTCATGTTGAATAACCACTTTTTAAACCCTCACAGTGACCAAAATTGCCATTTTTACAGAGTTTTCGCTTACTCAAAAGCTTCAATTTTGACCAATTTCAGGCACAGAAATGGCTTTAAACACACTTATTTTAGTTGAAAAATTAATAATTCACACCCAACCATCATTTAAAGTCAAAAGATTAAATGTTAAATTTTCATCAATATTGACCATTTTTTGAACGTTTGACAGGTCCGGGGTCATCGTTTTTCATCAGAAAATTGAATTTTTTGGACTCTACCAAAAATGATTCAAAATGTCATTTGGATCGGGCCTCATGTTTAATAACCACTTTTTAAACCCTCACAGTGACCAAAATTGCCATTTTTACAGAGTTTTGCTTACTCAAAAGCTTTAATTTTGACCAATTTCAGGCACAGAAATGACTTTAAACACACTTATTTTAGTTGAACAGGTAATAATTCACATACAACCGTCATTTAAAGTCAAAAGATTAAATGTTAATTTTTCATCAATATTGACCATTTTTTTAACGTTCGACAGGTCCAGGGTCATCGTTTTTCATCAGAAAATTGATTTTTTGGACTCTACCAAAAATTATTCAAAATGTCATTTGGATCGGGCCTCATGTTTAATAACCACTTTTTAAACCCTCCCAGTGACCAAAATTGCCATTTTTACAGAGTTTTCGCTTACTCAAAAGCTTCAATTTTTACCAATTTCAGGCACAGAAATGACTTTAAACACACTTATTTTAGTTGAGAAGGTAATAATTCACATCCAACCGTCATTTAAAGTCAAAAGATTAAATGTTAAGTTTTCATTAATATTGACCATTTTTTGAACGTTCGAAAGGTTCAGGGTCATCGTTTTTCATAAGAAAATTGATTTTTTGGACTCTACCAAAAATGATTCAACATGTCATTTGGATCGGGCCTCATGTTTAATAACCACTTTTTAAACCCTCACAGTGACCAAAATTGCCATTTTTACAGAGTTTTGCTTACTCAAAAGCTTTAATTTTGACCAATTTCAGGCACAGAAATGACTTTAAACACACTTATTTTAGTTGAACAGGTAATAATTCACATACAACCGTCATTTAAAGTCAAAAGATTAAATGTTAAATTTTCATCAATATTGACCATTTTTTGAACGTTCGACAGGTCCAGCCAGGGTCATCGTTTTTCATCAGAAAATTGATTTTTTGGACTCTACCAAAAATGATTCAAAATGTCATTTGGATCGGGCCTCATGTTTAATAACCACTTTTTAAACCCTCACAGTGACCAAAATTGCCATTTTTACAGAGTTTTCGCTTACTCAAAAGCTTCAATTTTGAACAATTTCAGGCACTTAAATGACTTTAAACACACTTATTTTAGTTGAAAAAGTAATAATTCACATCCAACCTTCATTTAAAGTCAAAAGATTAAATGTTAAAATTCAATCAATATTGACCACTTTTTTGAACGTTCGACAGGTCCGGGGTCATCGTTTTTCATCAGAAAATTGATTTTTTGGACTCTACCAAAAATGATTCAAAATGTTATTTGGATCGGGCCTCATGTTTAATAACCACTTTTTAAACCCTCACAGTGACCAAAATTGCCATTTTTACAGAGTTTTCGCTTACTCAAAAGCTTCAATTTCGACCAATTTCAGGCACTGAAATGACTGTAAACTCACTTATTTTAGTTGAAAAAGTAATAATTCACATCCAACCGTCATTTAAAGTCAAAAGATTAAATGTTAAAATTTCATCAATATTGACCACTTTTTTGAACGTTCGACAGGTTCATCGTTTTTCATCAGAAAATAGATTTTTTGGACTCTACCAAAAATGATTCAAAATGTCATTGGGATCGGGCCTCATGTAGAATAACCACTTTTTAAACCCTCACAGTGACCAAAATTGCCATTTTTACAGAGTTTTGCTTACTCAAAGCTTCAATTTTGACCAATTTCAGGCACAGAAATGACTTTAAACACACTTATTTTAGTTGAGAAGGTAATAATTCACATCCAATTGTCATTTAAAGTCAAAAGATTAAATGTTAACTTTTCATCAATATTGACCACTTTTTTGAACGTTCGACAGGTCATCGTTTTTCATCAGAAAATTGATTTTTTGGACTCTACTAAAAATTATTCAAAATGTCATTTGGATCGGGCCTCATGTTGAATCAACACTTTTTAAACCCTCACAGTGACTAAAATTGCCATTTTTACTGAGTTTTCGCTTACTCAAAAGCTTCAATTTTGACCAATTTCAGGCACAGAAATGACTTTAAACACACTTATTTTAGTTGAAAAAGTAATATTTCACATCAAACCGTCATTTGAAAGTCAAAAGATTAAATGTTAAAATTTCATCAATATTGACCACTTTTTTTAAAGTTCGAGAGGTCCGGGGTCATTGTTTTTCATCAGAAAATTGATTTTTTGGACTCTACCAGAAATTATTCAAAATGTCATTGGGATCGGGTCTCATGTAGAATAACCACTTTTTAAACCCTCACAGTGACCAAAATTGCCATTTTTACAGAGTTTTGCTTACTCAAAAGCTTTAATTTTGACCAATTTCAGGCACAGAAGTGACTTTAAACACACTTATTTTAGTTGAACAGGTAATAATTCACATACAACCGTCATTTAAAGTCAAAAGATTAAATGTTAAATTTTCATCAATATTGACCATTTTTTGAACGTTCGACAGGTCCAGGGTCATTGTTTTTCATCAGAAAATTGATTTTTTGGACTCTACCAAAAATGATTCAAAATGTCATTTGGATCGGGCCTCATGTTGAATAACCACTTTTTAAACCCTCACAGTGACCAAAATTGCCATTTTTACAGAGTTTTCGCTTACTCAAAAGCTTCAATTTTGACCAATTTCAGGCACAGAAATGGCTTTAAACACACTTATTTTAGTTGAAAAATTAATAATTCACACCCAACCATCATTTAAAGTCAAAAGATTAAATGTTAAATTTTCATCAATATTGACCATTTTTTGAACGTTTGACAGGTCCGGGGTCATCGTTTTTCATCAGAAAATTGAATTTTTTGGACTCTACCAAAAATGATTCAAAATGTCATTTGGATCGGGCCTCATGTTTAATAACCACTTTTTAAACCCTCACAGTGACCAAAATTGCCATTTTTACAGAGTTTTGCTTACTCAAAAGCTTTAATTTTGACCAATTTCAGGCACAGAAGTGACTTTAAACACACTTATTTTAGTTGAACAGGTAATAATTCACATACAACCGTCATTTAAAGTCAAAAGATTAAATGTTAAATTTTCATCAATATTGACCATTTTTTGAACGTTCAACAGGTCCAGGGTCATCGTTTTTCATCAGAAAATTGATTTTTTTGACTCTACCAGAAATGATTCAAAATGTCATTTGGATCGGGCCTCATGTTTAATAACCACTTTTTAAACCCTCACAGTGACCAAAATTGCCATTTTTACAGAGTTTTTGCTTACCCAAAAGCTTCAATTTTGACCAATTTCAGGCACAGAAATGACTTTAAACACACTTATTTAAGTTGAAAAAGTAATAATTCACATCCAACCTTCATTTAAAGTCAAAAGATTAAATGTTAAAATTCCATCAATATTGACCACTTTTTTGAACGTTCGACAGGTCCAGGGTCATCGTTTTTCATCAGAAAATTGATTTTTTGGACTCTACCAGAAATGATTCAAAATGTCATTGGGATCGGGCCTCATGTAGAATAACCACTTTTTAAACCCTCACAGTGACCAAAATTGCCATTTTTACAGAGTTTTGCTTACTCAAAAGCTTTAATTTTGACCAATTTCAGGCACAGAAATGACTTTAAACACACTTATTTTAGTTGAACAGGTAATAATTCACATACAACCGTCATTTAAAGTCAAAAGATTAAATGTTAATTTTTCATCAATATTGACCATTTTTTGAACGTTCGACAGGTCCAGGGTCATCATTTTTCATCAGAAAATTGATTTTTTGGACTCTACCAAAAATGATTCAAAATGTCATTTGGATCGGGCCTCATGTTTAATAACCACTTTTTAAACCCTCCCAGTGACAAAAATTGCCATTTTTACAGAGTTTTTGCTTACCCAAAAGCTTCAATTTTGACCAATTTCAGGCACAGAAATGACTTTAAACACACTTATTTTATTTGAAAAAGTAATAGTTCACATCCAACCGTCATTTAAAGTCAAAAGATTAAATGTTAAAATTTCATCAATATTGACCACTTTTTTGAACGTTCGACAGGTACGGGGTCATCGTTTTTCATCAGAAAATTTATTTTTTGGACTCTACCAAAAATGATTCAAAAGGTCATTGGGATCGGGCCTCATGTAGAATAACCACTTTTTAAACCCTCACAGTGACCAAAATTGCCATTTTTACAGAGTTTTGCTTACTCAAAAGCTTTAATTTTGACCAATTTCAGGCACAGAAGTGACTTTAAACACACTTATTTTAGTTGAACAGGTAATAATTCACATACAACCGTCATTTAAAGTCAAAAGATTAAATGTTACATTTTCATCAATATTGACCATTTTTTGAACGTTCGACAGGTCCAGGGTCATCGTTTTTCATCAGAAAATTGATTTTTTGGACTCTACCAAAAATGATTCAAAATGTCATTTGGATCGGGCCTCATGTTGAATAACCACTTTTTAAACCCTCACAGTGACCAAAATTGCCATTTTTACAGAGTTTTCGCTTACTCAAAAGCTTCAATTTTGACCAGTTTAAGGCACAGAAATGACTTTAAACACACTTATTTTAGTTGAGAAGGTAATAATTCACATCCAACCGTCATTTAAAGTCAAAAGATTAAATGTTAAATTTTCATTAATATTGACCATTTTTTGAACGTTCGACAGGTCCAGGGTCATCGTTTTTCATCAGAAAATTGATTTTTTGGACTCTACCAAAAATGATTCAACATGTCATTTGGATCGGGCCTCATGTTTAATAACCACTTTTTAAACCCTCACAGTGACCAAAATTGCCATTTTTACAGAGTTTTGCTTACTCAAAAGCTTGAATTTTGACCAATTTCAGGCACAGAAATGACTTTAAACACACTTATTTTAGTTGAACAGGTAATAATTCACATACAACCGTCATTTAAAGTCAAAAGATTAAATGTTAAATTTTCATCAATATTGACCATTTTTTGAACGTTCGACAGGTCCAGGGTCATCGTTTTTCATCAGAAAATTGATTTTTTGGACTCTACCAAAAATGATTCAAAATGTCATTTGGATCGGGCCTCATGTTTAATAACCACTTTTTAAACCCTCCCAGTGACCAAAATTGCCATTTTTACAGAGTTTTTGCATACTCAAAAGCTTCAATTTTGACCAGTTTCAGGCACAGAAATGACTTTAAACACACTTATTTTAGTTGAGAAGGTAATAATTCACATCCAACCGTCATTTAAAGTCAAAAGATTAAATGTTAAATTTTCATTAATATTGACCATTTTTTGAATGTTCGACAGGTCCAGGGTCATCGTTTTTCATCAGAAAATTGATTTTTTGGACTCTACCAAAAATGATTCAACATGTCATTTGGATCGGGCCTCATGTTTAATAACCACTTTTTAAACCCTCACAGTGACCAAAATTGCCATTTTTACAGAGTTTTGCTTACTCAAAAGCTTGAATTTTGACCAATTTCAGGCACAGAAATGACTTTAAACACACTTATTTTAGTTGAACAGGTAATAATTCACATACAACCGTCATTTAAAGTCAAAAGATTAAATGTAAAATTTTCATCAATATTGACCATTTTTTGAACGTTTGACAGGTCCAGGGTCATCGTTTTTCATCAGAAAATGGATTTTTGGGACTCTACCAAAAATGATTCAAAATGTCATTTGGATCGGGCCTCATGTTTAATAACCACTTTTTAAACCCTCACACTGACCAAAATTGCCATTTTTACAGAGTTTTCGCTTACTCAAAAGCTTCAATTTTGACCAATTTCAGGCACTTAAATGACTTTAAACACACTTATTTTAGTTGAAAAAGTAATAATTCACATCCAACCTTCATTTAAAGTCAAAAGAAATGTGGAAAAGTAAATTTTGCCATGTTATATGTGCCTACGTGTTCCCCATCCTATGTTATATGTGCATGATCGATATGCATATATCCCCCTATGATCGATTAAAGACGCAATTATAGTTGTGTCCAACTCTAGTATGCCAGTATCCAGTTCTCGTGAAAGCAACGAGTATTAGGCCTATGTTGCCATGTTTTACAGTGTGCACGTTAATTCACCGCATTGTCCCCGTTTCTAGGCCTCAAAAGGGCCCGGACACCAGATTCAAGCTCCAGTCTCCTGAACCCTCTCCGAGGAGCGATGCAGCCCCCGCCTGCATCCCTGACCCTTCACTTACTTCCTGCCACGCGGTGCCCGGACCAGCCTGGCTCTGCCTGCCTGTCTGCCAAGAGTATGTTATGCTTCTAGTTATCAGTCCAGCTCTTCGTCTTCTGCATTCCTAAGCTACTGAACCGCATCAACAGTTTCAGCTCTGGTCTAGTCTTTCTGTCTCCATGCAGGAGAAATACTGTATTAATATTCCTAGCTCACGCAATACATGTAGAATAGATGCATGCACCAGTCTTAGTGTCAAGTAGCCTTTGCCCTGATAACTTTTAGATTCTATCAACATGTGCTCCAAACACCAGATACCAGATATGCTATAGGTACATGTCGTCCTGACACCGCAGACTTTAGTCTCCTCTTCTAGTGCAGAAGTCATAGCCCCCTCCATGTTTCCGCTCATTCATGACACTTCTATGACGTTTCACATCACATGTCTCAGTGCACGCCCTGTACACGCCTTCTGTTTCCGCCCATGTGTTCTTATCTTACGTTTGTCACAAGTTACGCCTACTGTATGCATTGTAATTGAAATGTCTTACTATATATATGTAACCTGAATTGTGATGAGGCGCGCTGCAGCTGCCTTCCTTCCTTCCTATTTATTTCAGGCTGTCCCGTTCCAGTCCCTTCCCTTTTGCCTGAATAAATCCTTCTGACTCGGATACATCGGATCCTGCCTCTTATTTATTGAGCTATCTGTTATTGTTAATGTAATTCAAAAATAGTACCGGTAATTAATTATTTATTTACCACATAATGGCGCCCGAATAGGGACGAGCCCCTTCCTCACGCGCTGGAGATGCAACGCCGGTCCCCTGACCCTCTGCAGCCGTGACGGAACAATACCGTGCACGTGCAGATATTTCTGCTTCAAGTCTCCCTCAGGCCTACGGAGGAAACGGAGACTGCGGTCCGACATCCAGACGAAGCGGTGTGGAATGCGGTTCGTCCCGACCAGAGCCCAAGCCGAGAGAGCAAGGTCCGAAGTATCTGGAGGCCCACCTGTAACCGAAGTTTCCGAAGTTCGTAGTCCGACGTCGTAGCAGTCCAGTCCAGTCCGAGGCCTTCCAGTTTCTGCTTCCCGGTGAGTACCGTCGCGGGGGAAGTATCTAGACAGGATCATTAGTTTGGTCCTGGTCCGTTGGGTTTGGGTACACAGATCCAGTCCGAAGTATTCACCTAGGTGGATACGGGTCCGACGTGTCTCTTTATGGGACCGGTATGTTCTGTACTGTTTTAGCAGTGCATCCAGTAATTCTAGTAAGTCTGTTCTCGAGAAATTCATGTGTTCTGTTTTCAGTGTATCAGGTAATATTCTGTTCGAACTGTTATTAATGTATTTTTATGTCGTGGTATGAGTGCTTTGTTCGCTATTTTATTACTGTGATTATTGTGTATTGCGTTTCCAAGTATATAACCGAAATGCCTCTGTTCTCGAAATTACGTCAGTTAAAGACCAGAAAAGGGTTACTCGAAGAAGCAGTTCCTGTCCCTCCTAGGGACAGTCCAGGACATTTTATGTATCACAAGCATGGCTTAGATGCCATAATATATCTAGACTTATGGGCGGACTATACCAAGGAATTAGAAGAGAAATATAGATGGCCCGTATCAGGTACTTGGGATGCCGAGTGCATCATGCGAGTAGAAGAAGCGTTATGGAAAAAGAAAGCCAGACAGTCCCAGAAAGATGCCATCGAGTTATGGCGCAAAGAATCTCATAAAAGAACCGAAAAAGAATTCAGAAAAACAGAATTAAGTAGGGAATCCGCAGAAAAAGCCCAAGAAAGGGAATTAATCGAAGAAGGTGAACGAGTTAGAGCAGAACAGTCAGACAGACAGAGAAATGCCCTTATTAAGGGTATGTATCCTCTTCTTGCCGAGGCCTTGCCAAAAGCAACCCCGGAAGCACCCTGTAATTTCCCGCCACCATTGGTCCCGATTAAGCTACGTCACAAACCGACCGCAGCTGATATTTTTCTTTCGTCCTATTTGGACGATACAGTCCCAGAATATGCAAATCCTGTTCCGCCTGCTCCCGTGAATAATGTAATTCCTGCTCCTCCAGCTGCTGGTCCCGTGGGTCCAGTTAATGTTACAGTACCTGTTACAGCACCCCCGGCCCAGCCCACAGTACATGCACCCGTTATGCCAGTCACTCTACCAGCCCGTACAGTATTCACCGACGATTCTAGTTTAGGAGCCGCGGGGGGAGGTTCTCCTCGCACCCCGCCTCAACCGAAACGTCTGACGCTACACGAACTAGCGTTACAGCGTACGCCAAAAGTGGCGACACACACAGATCTCAAGCGACTTCTTACTGATTGTATATATGATCCAGTTCCAGGTGAAGATCACATGATCTTGTATTCATTACGTTTAAGACGAGTTGCCAGCTTTTTGATTACCCTGCCCGATATGAAGGAACATCTAGACAGAATATATTGTTTTATCCGTACAGGAGAGAATCCAGGAAGTATTCACGAAGCCATGGTTCAAAGAAAAGTCGAGACTCAGCTCATGATTTTAAAGTTCATGATTAATAGTTTAGTAAGAGAGCAAGATTATCCAGAAAAAGATCAAGAAGAAATGAAGGTCCTGACTAGGTGGAGTGACAATATAGCCGATGGAAAACACAAGACACAAGGTTGTATAGAGAGTATGTACAAGAAAATTCGTAAGGAAATAATACGTATACACAAGGAACGAGAAGCAAAGAGAGCAACCGAGAAAGAGAGTGACTCTTCTAGTGAAGAGGTAGACAGCGAGAATCCTTCCAGAATAGCGTATGTAGGTAGAACTAGACTTTCCGACCGACATTCACGCATAGATTACAAGAAAACTTTTCCTCCTCCAGCACCAGAACAGTGTTCTCTTGAGCAAGTATTCCAAGCTACCGATCACATTCTGAAATCACGAATAGGTTATAGCGAGCCTAGTACAATGCATGAACAAGAACTAGCCCGATCAGCAGTCCGATGGACTAGTGATTCTACCACATTTCCAGACGAAATAGTGGCCCAAATGTTTCTGAAACTGCCCCCAGCCGAGCAACGTCTGGTGGGCACATATATGATTCAGCACCTCATTACACTGTATGAGGAACAACATTCTGATCCAGGTCCTCTACATGATGCACTGAACGAGTTACTCCAGTATAGATGGAAAGGTCTAGGTACCGATTTAATTAGTGTCATTCTAGAACAGCGCCACAAATACCAAACGTTTCTGAATCCACATTATGTTCACGTCTCACCCCCAGAAGGAAAATCATTCTACATAGACAGACAGAATCCGTTACGAGAAGTGCATCCAGTTAAGGGAGAAGATGGTAGTCTAGAACGAGTATTTGTTTACACCCCTATCACGAAAATAGAGCTCTTAGAAATGAAAAAGTTAATTCCCTGTCATGATAAAGATCCAGCAGGGTTTCACCGTGAATTAAAGGACATGCTCCGTATGGGAGAATACACGTATCCTGATATCATTAAAATGTTAAAAGTCCTGTTGCCTGCGGGCATATATGAAAAACTCAAAGAAAAAGAATGGGAGGTGGGAGAGAAAAAGATAGATTGGACAGCATTAGAAACTGAAGATAATACACGAGTACCAGGTACCGGTCTTGGGGATAAAGCTAAAGCTTTGCCCGAATTGTTAATACAAGTCTTGCCAAGATTACTAGCCACGAAAAAGGAAGATTGGGATGCCATCTCAGCCTGTAAACAAAAACAAGACGAAGATACTAGTGATTTTTATTCTAGATTTGAGAAATGTTTTATTATTAATAGTGGTCTGAAAACAAGTAGTGAGTCGTACCCTCATCTTTTTGTCACTAAACTAGTCGAGAATTCAAGTCCACAAGTTAAAAATCGAGTACTGAAAGTCGAAAGTACCTGGCAAGCTAATACTTCGTCACAGATGCTCCAGATGCTCCAGTATCACCAGAACAGAATCAGGGAAGAGCAGGAACACGAAAAGAGACGTATGAAAGACACGAAAATGAAAGTACTAGTTGCACAATCTGTTCCACAAGACAGTCAGAAGAGGGGTCCGAATCAAGCCAGTCATCCTGCAGCTCCCGTTAAAGGGACATGCAATTACTGTAAACAGCCAGGTCATTTTATAAATGAATGTGCAGTTCTGAAACACAACATAGCTACTGGTAAAACTAAAGAAAGACCACGTCCGCCTAGACAAGAACAAGTTTCACAGACTTCCCAGCCACCACAGAATGCACAACAGTCAGCTACAGTACCGCAGCCTATCGCTGCAACACAGCACGTTACACAGCAGATGTACCAGTATGCACAGTCAGAGTATCCAGATTATCAGCCATATTCATGAAACAGCCTAGAGAGGGAGGTAGGCTTGCCTCTCATCGAGATTCCTGTAGATCAAGAGGGTCCCTATGTACACAGTCAAGTATTAGGGAAAGACAGAAAGTTTCTGATTGATACAGGGGCAAGTAGGACTACCATCAGTCATGACGAGGTTCCAGGGGCTCCACTCTCAGGCTCTAGAAATGTTTCCTTTGGATTTTCAGGAAAGCCTATTGTTAATGAAATATCGAAACCAGTTACTCTAGAAATTGGTCCATTGTCCCGAACTACAGACTTGTTACTCACGAAATCTTGTCCAGAGAATCTGTTAGGCATTAAGACTCTTAAAGAATTAGGAGCAGTTATATGCTGCTCCCCAGAAGGGGTCCGACTGTTTCTCCGTGATTTTAAAGGTCATTATGTATTACGTGATTTTGATCCAAGATTATTGAATGTCCCACAGCATTTATGGGCGCAAGGTCCAACTGATGTAGGTTGTATGCATATCACACCCCACCGTGTCACTCTGAAGCAAGGTGTTGTGTTACCACGAATCAGACAGTACAAATTGCCACCTGAGGCTGTAACAGCCTTATCCAAAATTATTGACGAGCTTATTGTTCAAGGAGTGGTTGTAGAAACTGACTCCAATGTATGTAATTCTCCTATCATTCCAGTCCTGAAACGTACTGATCCAAATACACCTCCAGTATATCGATTAGTGATTGACCTTCGAGAACTTAATAAATGTATCATACCCCAGTACCCAGTAGTCCCAGATATTTCTTCTCTATTGACAGCCATTGATTCTGAAGCTACGTTCTTTACAGTTATCGATCTCAAGAACGCATTTTTCAGTGTCCCCATTCATCCAGACAGCCAGTTCCTTTCCGGATTCTGTTTAAATGGAAGGAGCTATAAATTTACACGAGCTCCTCAAGGTTTTACAGAAAGTCCTAGTATTTACAGTCAAGCACTTAAGAGACAACTAGACAATATTCACATGCCAACTGACACTGCCCTGCTCCAGTATGTCGATGATCTACTTATCACAGCCCGTTCTGAACGTGACTGCGAACGTGCGTCACTTACAGTTCTGTATTTCCTGGCCGAGATGGGGCACAAGGTGTCCCCTTCCAAATTACAATTCTGTGTCCAGCAAGTGGTATACTTAGGACACTTACTGTCCAAGAGGGGTAGGCAGTTGACACCAGACCGTATCCAGTTAATAGCATGTCTTCCACAGCCCAAGACACAAAAGGAGGTACGAGCTTTTATCGGCCTCACTTCTTACTGCAGACAATGGATTCCTCAGTATGCATTTCTAGCCAAGCCACTGATACAGTTAACGACACAGGAGGCAGCCGTATCGACTGTCCTCCCTTGGACCCAGGAAAATACACTTGTTTTCAATGAATTAAAGAAAGTTTTATGTAATGCACCTGTTCTAGCAACACCGAACTACAGTAAGTCTTTCACACTTTTTGTTACAGAACGTGATGGTACTGCATTATCTGTTCTCACGCAAGATCAAGCAGGACAATACAAGCCCTGTGCTTATTTTTCTAGCACATTAGATCCAGTGGCCCAGGCGCTGCCTGCGTGCCTCAAGTCAGTTGCAGCCACAGCACTAGCTATCAGACAAAGTGATTCCATAGTGTTAGGACACTCCCTGACAGTACAAGTTCCACACTCCGGGGAAGTTCTTTTAAACCGAACTCAGACTCAGCACTTGACAATTGCACGTTTAACAGGTTATGAACTGACATTGTTCCAGCCACACATAGAAATCAGACGCTGCAACATTTTAAATCCTGCTACACTGTTACCGTCAGTTACTTCAAATCCTGCCACACATGACTGTGTGGAAGTTGTTAACACCATGACAAAGCCAAGACAAGACTTGACAGATATTGCATTACCAGATCCTGACCTGACACTTTATGTGGATGGTTCATGTATGAGAACAAGTACAGGAGAACTAGTAGCCGCGTATGCAGTGACTACTGAAACCGAAGTTATAGAAACACATCGTATAGACACCCTGTCTGCTCAGGCAGCAGAGCTTGTCGCTCTGACCCAAGCCTGCATACGTGCCAAGAACCTGAAAGTTAACATATACACAGATTCACGTTATGCATTCGGAGTCGTACACGACTTTGGAGTGCTCTGGAAAGAAAGAGGTTTTATGACTTCTCATGGAACCAAGATTCAGCATGGTCTCCTCATTCAAGCTCTGTTAGATGCAATACATTTACCGACAGCTATCGCTATCATGAAGTGCAAGGCACATACGAAAGTCACTGACATCATTTCCCAAGGTAACGATCTAGCAGATCGAACAGCCAAGCTTACAGCCCAGACTCCAGACATTCCAGTTAACACGACACCGACACACATTCCAGATCAGACTACTTGTATGACAGTTAAGGACCCAACACAAGATGTAATAGATATACAGTTACATGCTACTCCAGATGAAATTAAGAAATGGTCCGAACAAGGAGGGGTCCAGACAGATCAAGGATGGTTGACAAAGGGAAAAGCCACATGGTTTCTCCCCGACTCTATGGTTCAAGTCATTATTAACACCGCACATAGTCCAGCACACTTAGGAGAAAAAGCCATGTTAGACAGTATCCAGAACCTTTGGTTCAACAAGCATTTACGAGCAGCAGCCAGACAGAAAGTGCGTACCTGCATGATCTGTTGTCAATTCTATCCAGGTAAAGGTGTCCCGGTGGAACAAGGTGGATTCCATCCTCCTGACCACCCTTTTGAAGTCCTCCAAATGGATTATATTCAGATGGAGCGATGTCGAGGTTTCAAGTATGTCCTCGTAGTTGTATGCGCTTTGTCCAGGTGGACAGAAGCATATCCAGTTCCAGATTACACAGCTGCGACCACTGCCAGGCAGTTGGTTCGTGAGTATTTTCCCCGTTATGGATTACCTAGGGTTGTGTATTCAGATAACGGCCAGCCATTCTCATCCGAGCTCATGAAACAAGTATCCCTTCTGTTAGGGTACCAGTGGAAGTTCCATTGTGTACGCCATCCTGAAGCAGCCGGTCTCGTAGAGAGACATAACCAGACCCTAAAAATCCGCATCGCCAAAGTATGTGCCGAGAAAGGTGTAGATTGGATAGTAGCACTGCCAGTCGCCCTTTTTTATATGAGAATGGTCGCTCACTCCCGTTCAGGTCTATCTCCCTATGAGATAGTGTTTGGTCGTCCCCCCAACATGTGGGGTACACCTAGACCCCGTAAAATAACTGATGTTGACAGTAATATGCTGACATATTACCTTGCCTCCTTGATGTCTGCACTACAATCTTGTCGTTCACAGGTTGCCGCTGCATTTCCAGACAACACAGAGGTGAAACCACACGAGATCGTCCCGGGGGATCTCGTGCTGATCCACAATTTTGATCGTTCAAGTCCGCTGGAACCCCGCTGGAAGCAGCCCCGTCTCGTCCTTCTCACCACCCGGACAGCAGTGAAGATTGAAAACCGGAAAGGGTGGCTACACGCGAGCCACGTCAAGAAATTCCATGGACTTAAAACTAAAACTTTTCTCAAGGACTGCCCCGTTCTCAAGGACTGCCCAGAAACTGAATCTAAACTTACCCTGTTAGAGAAAACTTCGCAGCAGGAGTATAAATCCAAGTTGAGGTCTAGTAAGTCAGCCAGTTTAATTGTCTAAGTCCCTCTCGGGTGAAACGGTTAGACAGGTTCCTGACATGTATAAGACAGACCCACACAGTGAGAGAGTTAGTCAAAACTCTAAGAGAATACGCTATCGAAAGAATCTTTGCAGTCGATGTATAGTTACTCTGTTCTTTCTATTATTTTTAAGCCTTATGGTTACATGCATAAGTTATGCGTTACATTTATGTTTTCCTATTTCACATGTACATATGTTTTCTAATGTTACAGTAGAGCACACATTTAGTGACCTGCCTCCTCACGAGTTATCCTATCGTCTTGCTATGCGTAATAATACTTTTATCCGAATGCTGCATTATTCACACCAGACCAGCAATGCCACTAATTGTTGGGTGTGTGGTCGACTCCCCCCTTTCCAGACACCGAAGGGAGTTCTGCCACTTTTTCCTTATCCGTTTTCACATAATGGTTCGTGTGGAGCATGGTCCACGTTAACGTCATCCTTAACTGATATGTCCCTTTTGAATCGAACATGTTTCCCAGACAAGCAAGGTCTTTCCCATAGAACAGGATTAGATCTAGAAAATGAAGTATATGATTTAGGTAATTATTCCTCGAATTTTATGGTTCTGAATGTTCAGTCTGAGACTACTCCAGATTTGCCTGCTATTTCAGTTCTACCAGTCAAAGGCGAATTATGTGTCAGAAGGAATGGTTCCGCACATGTAGGACATAGTGATTGTACTACTGTGGTCGAGTATAGTGACAGTGGGAAATCTATTTTCAAAGCCTCACGTCATTCTTATTTTGTTTGTGGTCAGACCGCATATGTACGTCTGCCCCTAGATTGGGATGGAACATGTTATGTTGCCTTCCTACTGCCACCAGTTTTCCTAGCCCCATCCGATTATCACAGAAACACACATCTAGTACACGTTAGACATAGAAGGGAGACTGAGTCCCCAATTGTCGATCAAACTGAAACTGCCCTAGAACAATATCAAGACTTCAATAAAGGTTTCTTTTTCTTTATAGGTCCTGTCCAGAATAGTAAGTTAATACGTAGGTTAACCAGAACCCTTGAAGCAGTAGTGAATGAGACTACTTCCGCTCTAGGTAACTTAACAGAAGAGCAATCTGCTATGCGTTTTGTCGTGCTCCAAAATCATCTCGTTCTTGACGTCATACTGGCCGATAGAGGAGGAGCTTGTAGAGTCATCGGATCTAGTTGCTGCATTTTCATTCCTAATAACGCGCCGTCTGTTTATTCAGCTATAACCAGACTTCATAAATTTGCCCATCAGTTACACCAGAATCCAGGCACCTGGACATGGTCCGGTTGGCTCTGGAGTATCATATCTGCCTGGGGATGGAAAGTATTGTCATTTCTAGGTATAGCAGTAATGATCATATTCAGTTGCTGCCTCTGTTTACAATGTGGCCCTGCGATTTGCGGCATGTGTGCTACCTCTTGTATTCCTAGTCCTAAATCCCGTTCCAAGACAATTCGAGATGAGCAAATGATGCTATATGAACAGATAGATGGTATCATGAATATTGATGTTTCCTGATGGAAACGTAGGGCACAAGGAGGGAATGTGGAAAAGTAAATTTTGCCATGTTATATGTGCCTACGTGTTCCCCATCCTATGTTATATGTGCATGATCGATATGCATATATCCCCCTATGATCGATTAAAGACGCAATTATAGTTGTGTCCAACTCTAGTATGCCAGTATCCAGTTCTCGTGAAAGCAACGAGTATTAGGCCTATGTTGCCATGTTTTACAGTGTGCACGTTAATTCACCGCATTGTCCCCGTTTCTAGGCCTCAAAAGGGCCCGGACACCAGATTCAAGCTCCAGTCTCCTGAACCCTCTCTGAGGAGCGATGCAGCCCCCGCCTGCATCCCTGACCCTTCACTTACTTCCTGCCGCGCGGTGCCCGGCCCAGCCTGGCTCTGCCTGCCTGTCTGCCAAGAGTATGTTATGCTTCTAGTTATCAGTCCAGCTCTTCGTCTTCTGCATTCCTAAGCTACTGAACCGCATCAACAGTTTCAGCTATGGTCTAGTCTTTCTGTCTCCATGCAGGAGAAATACTGTATTAATATTCCTAGCTCACGCAATACATGTAGAATAGATGCATGCACCAGTCTTAGTGTCAAGTAGCCTTTGCCCTGATAACTTTTAGATTCTATCAACATGTACTCCAAACACCAGATACCAGATATGCTATAGGTACATGTCGTCCTGACACCGCAGACTTTAGTCTCCTCTTCTAGTGCAGAAGTCATAGCCCCCTCCATGTTTCCGCCCATTCATGACACTTCTATGACGTTTCACATCACATGTCTCAGTGCACGCCCTGTACATGCCTTCTGTTTCCGCCCATGTGTTCTTATCTTACGCTTGTCACAAGTTACGCCTACTGTATGCATTGTAATTGAAATGTCTTACTATATATATGTAACCTGAATTGTGATGAGGCGCGCTGCAGCTGCCTTCCTTCCTTCCTATTTATTTCAGGCTGTCCCGTTCCAGTCCCTTCCCTTTTGCCTGAATAAATCCTTCTGACTCGGATACATCGGATCCTGCCTCTTATTTATTGAGCTATCTGTTATTGTTAATGTAATTCAAAAATAGTACCGGTAATTAATTATTTATTTACCACAGATTAAATGTTAAAATTCCATCAATATTGACCACTTTTTTGAACGTTCGACAGGTCCGGGGTCATCGTTTTTCATCAGAAAATTGATTTTTTGGACTCTACCAAAAATGATTCAAAATGTTATTTGGATCGGGCCTCATGTTTAATAACCACTTTTTAAACCCTCACAGTGACCAAAATTGCCATTTTTACAGAGTTTTCGCTTACTCAAAAGCTTCAATTTTGACCAATTTCAGGCACTGAAATTACTGTAAACTCACTTATTTTAGTTGAAAAAGTAATAATTCACATCCAACCGTCATTTAAAGTCAAAAGATTAAATGTTAAAATTTCATCAATATTGACCACTTTTTTGAACGTTCGACAGGTTCATCGTTTTTCATCAGAAAATAGATTTTTTGGACTCTACCAAAAATGATTCAAAATGTCATTGGGATCGGGCCTCATGTAGAATAACCACTTTTTAAACCCTCACAGTGACCAAAATTGCCATTTTTACAGAGTTTTGCTTACTCAAAGCTTCAATTTTGACCAATTTCAGGCACAGAAATGACTTTAAACACACTTATTTTAGTTGAGAAGGTAATAATTCACATACAACCGTCATTTAAAGTCAAAAGATTAAATGTTAAATTTTCATCAATATTGACAATTTTTTGAACGTTCGACAGGTCCGGGGTCATCGTTTTTCATCAGAAAATTGATTTTTTGGACTCTACCAAAAACGATTCAAAATGTCATTTGGATCGGGCCTCATGTTGAATAACCACTTTTTAAACCCTCACAGTGACCAAAATTGCCATTTTTACAGAGTTTTCGCTTACTCAGACGCTTCAATTTTGACCAATTTCAAGCACAGAAGTGACTTTAAACACACTTATTTTAGTTGAACTGGTAATAATTCACATACAACCGTCATTTAAAGTCAAAAGATTAAATGTTAAATTTTCATCAATATTGACCATTTTTTGAACGTTCGACAGGTCCAGGGTCATCGTTTTTCATCAGAAAATTGATTTTTTGCACTCTACCAAAAATGATTCAAAATGTCATTTGGATCGGGCCTCATGTTGAATAACCACTTTTTAAACCCTCACAGTGACCAAAATTGCCATTTTTACAGAGTTTTCACTTACTCAAAAGCTTCAATTTTGACCAATTTCAGGCACAGAAATGACTGTAAACTCACTTATTTTAGTTGAAAAAGTAATAATTCACATCCAACCGTCATTTAAAGTCAAAAGATTAAATGTTAAAATGTCATCAATATTGACCACTTTTTTGAACGTTCGACAGGTTCATCGTTTTTCATCAGAAAATAGATTTTTTGGACTCTACCAAAAATGATTCAAAATGTCATTGGGATCGGGCCTCATGTAGAATAACCACTTTTTAAACCCTCACAGTGACCAAAATTGCCATTTTTACAGAGTTTTGCTTACTCAAACCTTCAATTTTGACCAATTTCAGGCACAGAAATGACTTTAAACACACTTATTTTAGTTGAGAAGGTAATAATTCACATACAACCGTCATTTAAAGTCAAAAGATTAAATGTTAAATTTTCATCAATATTGACAATTTTTTGAACGTTCGACAGGTCCGGGGTCATCGTTTTTCATCAGAAAATTGATTTTTTGGACTCTACCAAAAATGATTCAAAATGTCATTTGGATCGGGCCTCATGTTGAATAACCACTTTTTAAACCCTCACAGTGACCAAAATTGCCATTTTTACAGAGTTTTCGCTTACTCAGACGCTTCAATTTTGACCAATTTCAAGCACAGAAGTGACTTTAAACACACTTATTTTAGTTGAACTGGTAATAATTCACATACAACCGTCATTTAAAGTCAAAAGATTAAATGTTAAATTTTCATCAATATTGACCATTTTTTGAACGTTCGACAGGTCCAGGGTCATCGTTTTTCATCAGAAAATTGATTTTTTGCACTCTACCAAAAATGATTCAAAATGTCATTTGGATCGGGCCTCATGTTGAATAACCACTTTTTAAACCCTCACAGTGACCAAAATTGCCATTTTTACAGAGTTTTCGCTTACTCAAAAGCTTCAATTTTGACCAATTTCAGGCACAGAAATGACTGTAAACTCACTTATTTTAGTTGAAAAAGTAATAATTCACATCCAACCGTCATTTAAAGTCAAAAGATTAAATGTTAAAATTTCATCAATATTGACCACTTTTTTGAACGTTCGACAGGTTCATCGTTTTTCATCAGAAAATAGATTTTTTGGACTCTACCAAAAATGATTCAAAATGTCATTGGGATCGGGCCTCATGTAGAATAACCACTTTTTAAACCCTCACAGTGACCAAAATTGCCATTTTTACAGAGTTTTGCTTACTCAAAGCTTCAATTTTGAACAATTTCAGGCACAGAAATGACTTTAAACACACTTATTTTAGTTGAGAAGGTAATAATTCACATACAACCGTCCTTTAAAGTCAAAAGATTAAATGTTAAATTTTCATCAACATTGACAATTTTTTGAACGTTCGACAGGTCCGGGGTCATCGTTTTTCATCAGAAAATTGATTTTTTGGACTCTACCAAAAATGATTCAAAATGTCATTTGGATCGGGCCTCATGTTGAATAACCACTTTTTAAATCCTCACAGTGACCAAAATTGCCATTTTTACAGAGTTTTCGCTTATTCAAAAGCTTCAATTTTGACCAATTTCAGGCACAAAAATGACTTTAAACACACTTATTTTAGTTGAAAAAGTAATAATTCACATCCAACCGTCATTTAAAGTCAAAAGATCAAATGTTAAAATTTCATCAATATTGACCACTTTTTTGAACGTTCGACAGGTCATCGTTTTTCATCAGAAAATTGATTTTTTGGACTCTACTAAAAATGATTCAAAATGTCATTTGGATCGGGCCTCATGTTGAATAACCACTTTTTAAACCCTCACAGTGACCAAAATTCCCATTTTTACTGAGTTTTCGCTTACTCAAAAGCTTCAATTTTGACCAATTTCAGGCACAGAAATGACTTTAAACACACTTATTTTAGTTGAAAGAGTAATATTTCACATCCAACCGTCATTTAAAGTCAAAAGATTAAATGTTAAAATTTCATCAATATTGATCACTTTTTTGAAAGTTTGAGAGGTCCGGGGTCATTGTTTTTCATCAGAAAATTGATTTTTTGGACTCTACCAGAAATTATTCAAAATGTCATTGGGATCGGGCCTCATGTAGAATAACCACTTTTTAAACCCTCACAGTGACCAAAATTGCCATTTTTACAGAGTTTTGCTTACTCAAAAGCTTTAATTTTGACCAATTTCAGGCACAGAAGTGACTTTAAACAAACTTATTTTAGTTGAACAGGTAATAATTCACATACAACCGTCATTTAAAGTCAAAAGATTAAATGTTATATTTTCATTAATATTGACCATTTTTTGAACGTTCGACAGGTCCAGGGTCATCGTTTTTCATCAGAAAATTGATTTTTTGCACTCTACCAAAAATGATTCAAAATGTCATGTGGATCGGGCCTCATGTTGAATAACCACTTTTTAAACCCTCACAGTGACCAAAATTGCCATTTTTACAGAGTTTTCGCTTACTCAAAAGTTTCAATTTTGACCAATTTCAGGCACAGAAATGGCTTTAAACACACTTATTTTAGTTGAAAAAGTAATAATTCACATCCAACCATCATTTAAAGTCAAAAGATTAAATGTTAAATTTTCATCAATATTGACCATTTTTTGAACGTTCGACAGGTCCGGGGTCATCGTTTTTCATCAGAAAATTGAATTTTTTGGACTCTACCAAAAATGATTCAAAATGTCATTTGGATCGGGCCTCATGTTTAATAACCACTTTTTAAACCCTCACAGTGACCAAAATTGCAATTTTTTTCAGAGTTTTCGCTTACTCAAAGGCTTCAATTTTGACCAATTTCAGGCACAGAAATGACTTTAAACACACTTATTTTAGTTGAACAGGTAATAATTCACATACAGCCGTCATTTTAAGTCAAAAGATTAAATGTTAAATTTTCATCAATATTGACCATTTTTTGAACGTTCGACAGGTCCAGGGTCATCGTTTTTCATCAGAAAATTGATTTTTTGGACTCTACCAAAAATGATTCAAAATGTCATTCGGATCGGGCCTCATGTTTAATAACCACTTTTTAAACCCTCACAGTGACCAAAATTGCCATTGTTACAGAGTTTTCGCTTACTCAAAAGCTTCAATTTTGACCAATTTCAGGCACTTAAATGACTTTAAACACACTTATTTTAGTTGAAAAAGTAATAATTCACATCCAACCTTCATTTAAAGTCAAAAGATTAAATGTTAAAATTCCATCAATATTGACCACTTTTTTGAACGTTCGACAGGTCCGGGGTCATCGTTTTTCATCAGAAAATTGATTTTTTGGACTCTACCAAAAATGATTCAAAATGTTATTTGGATCGGGCCTCATGTTTAATAACCACTTTTTAAACCCTAACAGTGACCAAAATTGCCATTTTTACAGAGTTTTCGCTTACTCAAAAGCTTCAATTTTGACCAATTTCAGGCACTGAAATGACTGTAAACTCACTTATTTTAGTTGAAAAAGTAATAATTCATATCCAACCGTCATTTAAAGTCAAAAGATTAAATGTTAAAATGTCATCAATATTGACCACTTTTTTGAACGTTCGACAGGTTCATCGTTTTTCATCAGAAAATAGATGTTTTGGACTCTACCAAAAATGATTCAAAATGTCATTGGGATCGGGCCTCATGTAGAATAACCACTTTTTAAACCCTCACAGTGACCAAAATTGCCATTTTTACAGAGTTTTGCTTACTCAAAGCTTCAATTTTGACCAATTTCAGGCACAGAAATGACTTTAAACACACTTATTTTAGTTGAGAAGGTAATAATTCACATACAACCGTCATTTAAAGTCAAAAGATTAAATGTTAAATTTTCATCAATATTGACCATTTTTTGAACGTTCGACAGGTCCGGGGTCATCGTTTTTCATCAGAAAATTGAATTTTTTGGACTCTACCAAAAATGATTCAAAATGTCATTTGGATCGGGCCTCATGTTTAATAACCACTTTTTAAACCCTCACAGTGACCAAAATTGCCATTTTTTTCAGAGTTTTCGCTTACTCAAAGGCTTCAATTTTGACCAATTTCAGGCACAGAAATGACTTTAAACACACTTATTTTAGTTGAACAGGTAATAATTCACATACAGCCGTCATTTAAAGTCAAAAGATTAAATGTTAAATTTTCATCAATATTGACCATTTTTTGAACGTTCGACAGGTCCAGGGTCATCGTTTTTCATCAGAAAATTGATTTTTTGGACTCTACCAAAAATGATTCAAAATGTCATTCGGATCGGGCCTCATGTTTAATAACCACTTTTTAAACCCTCACAGTGACCAAAATTGCCATTTTTACAGAGTTTTCGCTTACTCAAAAGCTTCAATTTTGACCAATTTCAGGCACTTAAATGACTTTAAACACACTTATTTTAGTTGAAAAAGTAATAATTCACATCCAACCTTCATTTAAAGTCAAAAGATTAAATGTTAAAATTCCATCAATATTGACCACTTTTTTGAACGTTCGACAGGTAGGGGGTCATCGTTTTTCATCAGAAAATTGATTTTTTGGACTCTACCAAAAATGATTCAAAATGTTATTTGGATCGGGCCTCATGTTTAATAACCACTTTTTAAACCCTAACAGTGACCAAAATTGCCATTTTTACAGAGTTTTCGCTTACTCAAAAGCTTCAATTTTGACCAATTTCAGGCACTGAAATGACTGTAAACTCACTTATTTTAGTTGAAAAAGTAATAATTCACATCCAACCGTCATTTAAAGTCAAAGATTAAATGTTAAAATTTCATCAATATTGACCACTTTTTTGAACGTTCGACAGGTTCATCGTTTTTCATCAGAAAATAGATTTTTTTCGACTCTACCAAAAATGATTCAAAATGTCATTGGGATCGGGCCTCATGTAGAATAACCACTTTTTAAACCCTCACAGTGACCAAAATTGCCATTTTTACAGAGTTTTGCTTACTCAAAGCTTCAATTTTGACCAATTTCAGGCACAGAAATGACTTTAAACACACTTATTTTAGTTGAGAAGGTAATAATTCACATACAACCGTCATTTAAAGTCAAAAGATTAAATGTTAAATTTTCATCAATATTGACAATTTTTTGAACGTTCGACAGGTCCGGGGTCATCGTTTTTCATCAGAAAATTGATTTTTTGGACTCTACCAAAAATGATTCAAAATGTCATTTGGATCGGGCCTCATGTTGAATAACCACTTTTTAAACCCTCACAGTGACCAAAATTGCCATTTTTACAGAGTTTTCGCTTATTCAGACGCTTCAATTTTGACCAATTTCAAGCACAGAAGTGACTTTAAACACACTTATTTTAGTTGAACTGGTAATAATTCACATACAACCGTCATTTAAAGTCAAAAGATTAAATGTTAAATTGTCATCAATATTGACCATTTTTTGAACGTTCGACAGGTCCAGGGTCATCGTTTTTCATCAGAAAATTGATTTTTTGCACTCTACCAAAAATTATTCAAAATGTCATTTGGATCGGGCCTCATGTTGAATAACCACTTTTTAAACCCTCACAGTGACCAAAATTGCCATTTTTACAGAGTTTTCGCTTACTCAAAAGCTTCAATTTTGACCAATTTCAGGCACAGAAATGACTGTAAACTCACTTATTTTAGTTGAAAAAGTAATAATTCACATCCAACCGTCATTTAAAGTCAAAAGATTAAATGTTAAAATTTCATCAATATTGACCACTTTTTTGAACGTTCGACAGGTTCATCGTTTTTCATCAGAAAATAGATTTTTTGGACTCTACCAAAAATGATTCAAAATGTCATTGGGATCGGGCCTCATGTAGAATAACCACTTTTTAAACCCTCACAGTGACCAAAATTGCCATTTTTACAGAGTTTTGCTTACTCAAAGCTTCAATTTTGACCAATTTCAGGCATAGAAATGACTTTAAACACACTTATTTTAGTTGAGAAGGTAATAATTCACATACAACCGTCATTTAAAGTCAAAAGATTAAATGTTAAATTTTCATCAATATTGACCATTTTTTGAACGTTCGACAGGTCCGGGGTCATCGTTTTTCATCACAAAATTGAATTTTTTGGACTCTACCAAAAATGATTCAAAATGTCATTTGGATCGGGCCTCATGTTTAATAACCACTTTTTAAACCCTCACAGTGACCAAAATTGCCATTTTTTTCAGAGTTTTCGCTTACTCAAAGGCTTCAATTTTGACCAATTTCAGGCACAGAAATGACTTTAAACACACTTATTTTAGTTGAACAGGTAATAATTCACATACAGCCGTCATTTAAAGTCAAAAGATTAAATGTTAAATTTTCATCAATATTGACCATTTTTTGAACGTTCGACAGGTCCAGGGTCATCGTTTTTCATCAGAAAATTGATTTTTTGGACTCTACCAAAAATGATTCAAAATGTCATTCGGATCGGGCCTCATGTTTAATAACCACTTTTTAAACCCTCACTTTTAAACCCTCACAGTGACCAAAATTGCCATTTTTACAGAGTTTTCGCTTACTCAAAAGCTTCAATTTTGACCAATTTCAGGCACTTAAATGACTTTAAACACACTTATTTTAGTTGAAAAAGTAATAATTCACATCCAACCTTCATTTAAAGTCAAAAGATTAAATGTTAAAATTCCATCAATATTGACCACTTTTTTGAACGTTCGACAGGTCCGGGGTCATCGTTTTTCATCAGAAAATTGATTTTTTGGACTCTACCAAAAATGATTCAAAATGTTATTTGGATCGGGCCTCATGTTTAATAACCACTTTTTAAACCCTAACAGTGACCAAAATTGCCATTTTTACAGAGTTTTCGCTTACTCAAAAGCTTCAATTTTGACCAATTTCAGGCACTGAAATGACTGTAAACTCACTTATTTTAGTTGAAAAAGTAATAATTCATATCCAACCGTCATTTAAAGTCAAAAGATTAAATGTTAAAATTTCATCAATATTGACCACTTTTTTGAACGTTCGAAAGGTTCATCGTTTTTCATCAGAAAATAGATTTTTTGGACTCTACCAAAAATGATTCAAAATGTCATTGGGATCGGGCCTCATGTAGAATAACCACTTTTTAAACCCTCACAGTGACCAAAATTGCCATTTTTACAGAGTTTTGCTTACTCAAAGCTTCAATTTTGACCAATTTCAGGCACAGAAATGACTTTAAACACACTTATTTTAGTTGAGAAGGTAATAATTCACATACAACCGTCATTTAAAGTCAAAAGATTAAATGTTAAATTTTCATCAATATTGACCATTTTTTGAACGTTCGACAGGTCCGGGGTCATCGTTTTTCATCAGAAAATTGAATTTTTTGGACTCTACCAAAAATGATTCAAAATGTCATTTGGATCGGGCCTCATGTTTAATAACCACTTTTTAAACCCTCACAGTGACCAAAATTGCCATTTTTTTCAGAGTTTTCGCTTACTCAAAGGCTTCAATTTTGACCAATTTCAGGCACAGAAATGACTTTAAACACACTTATTTTAGTTGAACAGGTAATAATTCACATACAGCCGTCATTTAAAGTCAAAAGATTAAATGTTAAATTTTCATCAATATTGACCATTTTTTGAACGTTCGACAGGTCCAGGATCATCGTTTTTCATCAGAAAATTGATTTTTTGGACTCTACCAAAAATGATTCAAAATGTCATTCGGATCGGGCCTCATGTTTAATAACCACTTTTTAAACCCTCACAGTGACCAAAATTGCCATTTTTACAGAGTTTTCGCTTACTCAAAAGCTTCAATTTTGACCAATTTCAGGCACTTAAATGACTTTAAACACACTTATTTTAGTTGAAAAAGTAATAATTCACATCCAACCTTCATTTAAAGTCAAAAGATTAAATGTTAAAATTCCATCAATATTGACCACTTTTTTGAACGTTCGACAGGTCCGGGGTCATCGTTTTTCATCAGAAAATTGATTTTTTGGACTCTACCAAAAATGATTCAAAATGTTATTTGGATCGGGCCTCATGTTTAATAACCACTTTTTAAACCCTAACAGTGACCAAAATTGCCATTTTTACAGAGTTTTCGCCTACTCAAAAGCTTCAATTTTGACCAATTTCAGGCACTGAAATGACTGTAAACTCACTTATTTTAGTTGAAAAAGTAATAATTCACATCCAACCGTCATTTAAAGTCAAAAGATTAAATGTAAAAATTTCATCAATATTGACCACTTTTTTGAACGTTCGACAGGTTCATCGTTTTTCATCAGAAAATAGATTTTTTGGACGCTACCAAAAATGATTCAAAATGTCATTGGGATCGGGCCTCATGTAGAATAACCACTTTTTAAACCCTCACAGTGACCAAAATTGCAATTTTTACAGAGTTTTTTTTACTCAAAGCTTCAATTTTGACCAATTTCAGGCACAGAAATGACTTTAAACACACTTATTTTAGTTGAGAAGGTAATAATTCACATACAACCGTCATTTAAAGTCAAAAGATTAAATGTTAAATTTTCATCAATATTGACAATTTTTTGAACGTTCGACAGGTCCGGGGTCATCGTTTTTCATCAGAAAATTGATTTTTTGGACTCTACCAAAAATGATTCAAAATGTCATTTGGATCGGGCCTCATGTTGAATAACCACTTTTTAAACCCTCACAGTGACCAAAATTGCCATTTTTACAGAGTTTTCGCTTACTCAGACGCTTCAATTTTGACCAATTTCAAGCACAGAAGTGACTTTAAACACACTTATTTTAGTTGAACTGGTAATAATTCACATACAACCGTCATTTAAAGTCAAAAGATTAAATGTTAAATTTTCATCAATATTGACCATTTTTTGAACGTTCGACAGGTCCAGGGTCATCGTTTTTCATCAGAAAATTGATTTTTTGCACTCTACCAAAAATGATTCAAAATGTCATTTGGATCGGGCCTCATGTTGAATAACCACTTTTTAAACCCTCACAGTGACCAAAATTGCCATTTTTACAGAGTTTTCGCTTACTCAAAAGCTTCAATTTTGACCAATTTCAGGCACAGAAATGACTGTAAACTCACTTATTTTAGTTGAAAAAGTAATAATTCACATCCAACCGTCATTTAAAGTCAAAAGATTAAATGTTAAAATTTCATCAATATTGACCACTTTTTTGAACGTTCGACAGGTTCATCGTTTTTCATCAGAAAATAGATTTTTTGGACTCTACCAAAAATGATTCAAAATGTCATTGGGATCGGGCCTCATGTAGAATAACCACTTTTTAAACCCTCACAGTGACCAAAATTGCAATTTTTACAGAGTTTTTTTTACTCAAAGCTTCAATTTTGACCAATTTCAGGCACAGAAATGACTTTAAACACACTTATTTTAGTTGAGAAGGTAATAATTCACATACAACCGTCATTTAAAGTCAAAAGATTAAATGTTAAATTTTCATCAATATTGACAATTTTTTGAACGTTCGACAGGTCCGGGGTCATCGTTTTTCATCAGAAAATTGATTTTTTGGACTCTACCAAAAATGATTCAAAATGTCATTTGGATCGGGCCTCATGTTGAATAACCACTTTTTAAACCCTCACAGTGACCAAAATTGCCATTTTTACAGAGTTTTCGTTTACTCAGACGCTTCAATTTTGACCAATTTCAAGCACAGAAGTGACTTTAGACACACTTATTTTAGTTGAACTGGTAATAATTCACATACAACCGTCATTTAAAGTCAAAAGATTAAATGTTAAATTTTCATCAATATTGACCATTTTTTGAACGTTCGACAGGTCCAGGGTCATCGTTTTTCATCAGAAAATTGATTTTTTGCACTCTACCAAAAATGATTCAAAATGTCATTTGGATCGGGCCTCATGTTGAATAACCACTTTTTAAACCCTCACAGTGACCAAAATTGCCATTTTTACAGAGTTTTCGCTTACTCAAAAGCTTCAATTTTGACCAATTTCAGGCACAGAAATGACTGTAAACTCACTTATTTTAGTTGAAAAAGTAATAATTCACATCCAACTGTCATTTAAAGTCAAAAGATTAAATGTTAAAATTTCATCAATATTGACCACTTTTTTGAACGTTCGACAGGTTCATCGTTTTTCATCAGAAAATAGATTTTTTGGACTCTACCAAAAATGATTCAAAATGTCATTGGGATCGGGCCTCATGTAGAATAACCACTTTTTAAACCCTCACAGTGACCAAAATTGCAATTTTTACAGAGTTTTTTTTACTCAAAGCTTCAATTTTGACCAATTTCAGGCACAGAAATGACTTTAAACACACTTATTTTAGTTGAGAAGGTAATAATTCACATACAACCGTCATTTAAAGTCAAAAGATTAAATGTTAAATTTTCATCAATATTGACAATTTTTTGAACGTTCGACAGGTCCGGGGTCATCGTTTTTCATCAGAAAATTGATTTTTTGGACTCTACCAAAAATGATTCAAAATGTCATTTGGATCGGGCCTCATGTTGAATAACCACTTTTTAAACCCTCACAGTGACCAAAATTGCCATTTTTACAGAGTTTTCGCTTACTCAGACGCTTCAATTTTGACCAATTTCAAGCACAGAAGTGACTTTAAACACACTTATTTTAGTTGAACTGGTAATAATTCACATACAACCGTCATTTAAAGTCAAAAGATTAAATGTTAAATTTTCATCAATATTGACCATTTTTTGAACGTTCGACAGGTCCAGGGTCATCGTTTTTCATCAGAAAATTGATTTTTTGCACTCTACCAAAAATGATTCAAAATGTCATTTGGATCGGGCCTCATGTTGAATAACCACTTTTTAAACCCTCACAGTGACCAAAATTGCCATTTTTACAGAGTTTTCGCTTATTCAAAAGCTTCAATTTTGACCAATTTCAGGCACAAAAATGACTTTAAACACACTTATTTTAGTTGAAAAAGTAATAATTCACATCCAACCGTCATTTAAAGTCAAAAGATCAAATGTTAAAATTTCATCAATATTGACCACTTTTTTGAACGTTCGACAGGTCATCGTTTTTCATCAGAAAATAGATTTTTTGGACTCTACTAAAAATGATTCAAAATGTCATTTGGATCGGGCCTCATGTTGAATAACCACTTTTTAAACCCTCACAGTGACCAAAATTCCCATTTTTACTGAGTTTTCGCTTACTCAAAAGCTTCAATTTTGACCAATTTCTGGCACAGAAATGACTTTAAACACACTTATTTTAGTTGAAAGAGTAATATTTCACATCCAACCGTCATTTAAAGTCAAAAGATTAAATGTTAAAATTTCATCAATATTGATCACTTTTTTGAAAGTTCGAGAGGTCCGGGGTCATTGTTTTTCATCAGAAAATTGATTTTTTGGACTCTACCAGAAATGATTCAAAATGTCATTGGGATCGGGCCTCATGTAGAATAACCACTTTTTAAACCCTCACAGTGACCAAAATTGCCATTTTTACAGAGTTTTGCTTACTCAAAAGCTTTAATTTTGACCAATTTCAGGCACAGAAGTGACTTTAAACAAACTTATTTTAGTTGAACAGGTAATAATTCACATACAACCGTCATTTAAAGTCAAAAGATTAAATGTTATATTTTCATTAATATTGACCATTTTTTGAACGTTCGACAGGTCCAGGGTCATCGTTTTTCATCAGAAAATTGATTTTTTGCACTCTACCAAAAATGATTCAAAATGTCATTTGGATCGGGCCTCATGTTTAATAACCACTTTTTAAACCCTCACAGTGACCAAAATTGCCATTTTTTTCAGAGTTTTCGCTTACTCAAAGGCTTCAATTTTGACCAATTTCAGGCACAGAAATGACTTTAAACACACTTATTTTAGTTGAACAGGTAATAATTCACATACAGCCGTCATTTAAAGTCAAAAGATTAAATGTTAAATTTTCATCAATATTGACCATTTTTTGAACGTTCGACAGGTCCAGGGTCATCGTTTTTCATCAGAAAATTGATTTTTTGGACTCTACCAAAAATGATTCAAAATGTCATTCGGATCGGGCCTCATGTTTAATAACCACTTTTTAAACCCTCACAGTGACCAAAATTGCCATTTTTACAGAGTTTTCGCTTACTCAAAAGCTTCAATTTTGACCAATTTCAGGCACTTAAATGACTTTAAACACACTTATTTTAGTTGAAAAAGTAATAATTCACATCCAACCTTCATTTAAAGTCAAAAGATTAAATGTTAAAATTCCATCAATATTGACCACTTTTTTGAACGTTCGACAGGTCCGGGGTCATCGTTTTTCATCAGAAAATTGATTTTTTGGACTCTACCAAAAATGATTCAAAATGTTATTTGGATCGGGCCTCATGTTTAATAACCACTTTTTAAACCCTAACAGTGACCAAAATTGCCATTTTTACAGAGTTTTCGCTTACTCAAAAGCTTCAATTTTGACCAATTTCAGGCACTGAAATGACTGTAAACTCACTTATTTTAGTTGAAAAAGTAATAATTCACATCCAACCGTCATTTAAAGTCAAAAGATTAAATGTTAAAATTTCATCAATATTGACCACTTTTTTGAACGTTCGACAGGTTCATCGTTTTTCATCAGAAAATAGATTTTTTGGACTCTACCAAAAATGATTCAAAATGTCATTGGGATCGGGCCTCATGTAGAATAACCACTTTTTAAACCCTCACAGTGACCAAAATTGCCATTTTTACAGAGTTTTGCTTACTCAATTACTTCAATTTTGACCAATTTCAGGCACAGAAATGCCTTTAAACACACTTATTTTAGTTGAGAAGGTAATAATTCACATACAACCGTCATTTAAAGTCAAAAGATTAAATGTTAAATTTTCATCAACATTGACAATTTTTTGAACGTTCGACAGGTCCGGGGTCATCGTTTTTCATCAGAAAATTGATTTTTTGGACTCTACCAAAAATGATTCAAAATGTCATTTGGATCGGGCCTCATGTTGAATAACCACTTTTTAAACCCTCACAGTGACCAAAATTGCCATTTTTACAGAGTTTTCGCTTATTCAAAAGCTTCAATTTTGACCAATTTCAGGCTCAAAAATGACTTTAAACACACTTATTTTAGTTGAAAAAGTAATAATTCACATCCAACCGTCATTTAAAGTCAAAAGATCAAATGTTAAAATTTCATCAATATTGACCACTTTTTTGAACGTTCGACAGGTCATCGTTTTTCATCAGAAAATTGATTTTTTGGACTCTACTAAAAATGATTCAAAATGTCATTTGGATCGGGCCTCATGTTGAATAACCACTTTTTAAACCCTCACAGTGACCAAAATTCCCATTTTTACTGAGTTTTCGCTTACTCAAAAGCTTCAATTTTGACCAATTTCAGGCACAGAAATGACTTTAAACACACTTGTTTTAGTTGAAAGAGTAATATTTCACATCCAACCGTCATTTAAAGTCAAAAGATTAAATGTTAAAATTTCATCAATATTTATCACTTTTTTGAAAGTTCGAGAGGTCCGGGGTCATTGTTTTTCATCAGAAAATTGATTTTTTGGACTCTACCAGAAATGATTCAAAATGTCATTGGGATCGGGCCTCATGTAGAATAACCACTTTTTAAACCCTCACAGTGACCAAAATTGCCATTTTTACAGAGTTTTGCTTACTCAAAAGCTTTAATTTTGACCAATTTCAGGCACAGAAGTGACTTTAAACAAACTTATTTTAGTTGAACAGGTAATAATTCACATACAACCGTCATTTAAAGTCAAAAGATTAAATGTTATATTTTCATTATTATTGACCATTTTTTGAACGTTCGACAGGTCCAGGGTCATCGTTTTTCATCAGAAAATTGATTTTTTGCACTCTACCAAAAATGATTCAAAATGTCATTTGGATCGGGCCTCATGTTGAATAACCACTTTTTAAACCCTCACAGTGACCAAAATTGCCATTTTTACAGAGTTTTCGCTTACTCAAAAGTTTCAATTTTGACCAATTTCAGGCACAGAAATGGCTTTAAACACACTTATTTTAGTTGAAAAAGTAATAATTCTCATCCAACCATCATTTAAAGTCAAAAGATTAAATGTTAAATTTTCATCAATATTGACCATTTTTTGAACGTTCGACAGGTCCGGGGTCATCGTTTTTCATCAGAAAATTGAATTTTTTGGACTCTACCAAAAATGATTCAAAATGTCATTTGGATCGGGCCTCATGTTTAATAACCACTTTTTAAACCCTCACAGTGACCAAAATTGCCATTTTTTTCAGAGTTTTCGCTTACTCAAAGGCTTCAATTTTGACCAATTTCAGGCACAGAAATGACTTTAAACACACTTATTTTAGTTGAACAGGTAATAATTCACATACAACCGTCATTTAAAGTCAAAAGATTAAATGTTAAATTTTCATCAATATTGACCATTTTTTGAACGTTCGACAGGTCCAGGGTCATCGTTTTTCATCAGAAAATTGATTTTTTGGACTCTACCAAAAATGATTCAAAATGTTATTTGGATCGGGCCTCATGTTTAATAACCACTTTTTAAACCCTAACAGTGACCAAAATTGCCATTTTTACAGAGTTTTCGCTTACTCAAAAGCTTCAATTTTGACCAATTTCAGGCACTGAAATGACTGTAAACTCACTTATTTTAGTTGAAAAAGTAATAATTCACATCCAACCGTCATTTAAAGTCAAAAGATTAAATGTTAAAATTTCATCAATATTGACCACTTTTTTGAACGTTCGACAGGTTCATCGTTTTTCATCAGAAAATAGATTTTTTGGACTCTACCAAAAATGATTCAAAATGTCATTGGGATCGGGCCTCATGTAGAATAACCACTTTTTAAACCCTCACAGTGACCAAAATTGCCATTTTTACAGAGTTTTGCTTACTCAAAGCTTCAATTTTGACCAATTTCAGGCACAGAAATGACTTTAAACACACTTATTTTAGTTGAGAAGGTAATAATTCACATACAACCGTCATTTAAAGTCAAAAGATTAAATGTTAAATTTTCATCAATATTGACCATTTTTTGAACGTTCGACAGGTCCAGGGTCATCGTTTTTCATCAGAAAAGTGATTTTTTGGACTCTACCAAAAATGATTCAAAATGTCATTTGGATCGGGCCTCATGTTGAATAACCACTTTTTAAACCCTCACAGTGACCAAAATTGCCATTTTTACAGAGTTTTCGCTTACTCAGACGCTTCAATTTTGACCAATTTCAGGCACAAAAATGACTTTAAACACACTTATTTTAGTTGAAAAAGTAATAATTCACATCCAACCGTCATTTAAAGTCAAAAGATCAAATGTTAAAATTTCATCAATATTGACCACTTTTTTGAACGTTCGACAGGTCAGGGCTCATTGTTTTTCATCAGAAAATTGATTTTTTGGACTCTACCAGAAATGATTCAAAATGTCATTGGGATCGGGCCTCATGTAGAATAACCACTTTTTAAACCCTCACAGTGACCAAAATTGCCATTTTTACAGAGTTTTGCTTACTCAAAAGCTTTAATTTTGACTAATTTCAGGCACAGAAGTGACTTTAAACACACTTATTTTAGTTGAAAAAGTAATAATTCACATCCAACATCATTTAAAGTCAAAAGATTAAATGTTAAATTTTCATCAATATTGACCACTTTTTTGAACGTTCGACAGGTTCATCGTTTTTCATCAGAAAATAGATTTTTTGGACTCTACCAAAAATGATTCAAAATGTCATTGGGATCGGGCCTCATGTAGAATAACCACTTTTTAAACCCTCACAGTGACCAAAATTGCCATTTTTACAGAGTTTTGCTTACTCAAAGCTTCAATTTTGACCAATTTCAGGCACAGAAATGACTTTAAACACACTTATTTTAGTTGAGAAGGTAATAATTCACATACAACCGTCATTTAAAGTCAAAAGATTAAATGTTAAATTTTCATCAACATTGACAATTTTTTGAACGTTCGACAGGTCCGGGGTCATCGTTTTTCATCAGAAAATAGATTTTTTGGACTCTACCAAAAATGATTCAAAATGTCATTTGGATCGGGCCTCATGTTGAATAACCACTTTTTAAACCCTCACAGTGACCAAAATTGCCATTTTTACAGAGTTTTCGCTTATTCAAAAGCTTCAATTTTGACCAATTTCAGGCACAAAAATGACTTTAAACACACTTATTTTAGTTGAAAAAGTAATAATTCACATCCAACCGTCATTTAAAGTCAAAAGATCAAATGTTAAAATTTCATCAATATTGACCACTTTTTTGAACGTTCGACAGGTCATCGTTTTTCATCAGAAAATAGATTTTTTGGACTCTACTAAAAATGATTCAAAATGTCATTTGGATCGGGCCTCATGTTGAATAACCACTTTTTAAACCCTCACAGTGACCAAAATTCCCATTTTTACTGAGTTTTCGCTTACTCAAAAGCTTCAATTTTGACCAATTTCTGGCACAGAAATGACTTTAAACACACTTATTTTAGTTGAAAAAGTAATAATTCTCATCCAACCATCATTTAAAGTCAAAAGATTAAATGTTAAATTTTCATCAATATTGACCATTTTTTGAACGTTCGACAGGTCCGGGGTCATCGTTTTTCATCAGAAAATTGAATTTTTTGGACTCTACCAAAAATGATTCAAAATGTCATTTGGATCGGGCCTCATGTTTAATAACCACTTTTTAAACCCTCACAGTGACCAAAATTGCCATTTTTTTCAGAGTTTTCGCTTACTCAAAGGCTTCAATTTTGACCAATTTCAGGAACAGAAATGACTTTAAACACACTTATTTTAGTTGAACAGGTAATAATTCACATACAGCCGTCATTTAAAGTCAAAAGATTAAATGTTAAATTTTCATCAATATTGACCATTTTTTGAACGTTCGACAGGTCCAGGGTCATCGTTTTTCATCAGAAAATTGATTTTTTGGACTCTACCAAAAATGATTCAAAATGTTATTTGGATCGGGCCTCATGTTTAATAACCACTTTTTAAACCCTAACAGTGACCAAAATTGCCATTTTTACAGAGTTTTCGCTTACTCAAAAGCTTCAATTTTGACCAATTTCAGGCACTGAAATGACTGTAAACTCACTTATTTTAGTTGAAAAAGTAATAATTCACATCCAACCGTCATTTAAAGTCAAAAGATTAAATATTAAAATTTCATCAATATTGACCACTTTTTTGAACGTTCGACAGGTTCATCGTTTTTCATCAGAAAATAGATTTTTTGGACTCTACCAAAAATGATTCAAAATGTCATTGGGATCGGGCCTCATGTAGAATAACCACTTTTTAAACCCTCACAGTGACCAAAATTGCCATTTTTACAGAGTTTTGCTTACTCAAAGCTTCAATTTTGACCAATTTCAGGCACAGAAATGACTTTAAACACACTTATTTTAGTTGAGAAGGTAATAATTCACATGCAACCATCATTTAAAGTCAAAAGATTAAATGTTAAATTTTCATCAATATTGACCATTTTTTGAACGTTCGACAGGTCCAGGGTCATCGTTTTTCATCAGAAAATGGATTTTTTGGACTCTACCAAAAATGATTCAAAATGTCATTTGGATCGGGCCTCATGTTGAATAACCACTTTTTAAACCCTCACAGTGACCAAAATTGCCATTTTTACAGAGTTTTCGCTTACTCAGACGCTTCAATTTTGACCAATTTCAGGCACAAAAATGACTTTAAACACACTTATTTTAGTTGAAAAAGTAATAATTCACATCCAACCGTCATTTAAAGTCAAAAGATCAAATGTTAAAATTTCATCAATATTGACCACTTTTTTGAACGTTCGACAGGTCAGGGCTCATTGTTTTTCATCAGAAAATTGATTTTTTGGACTCTACCAGAAATGATTCAAAATGTCATTGGGATCGGGCCTCATGTAGAATAACCACTTTTTAAACCCTCACAGTGACCAAAATTGCCATTTTTACAGAGTTTTGCTTACTCAAAAGCTTTAATTTTGACTAATTTCAGGCACAGAAGTGACTTTAAACACACTTATTTTAGTTGAAAAAGTAATAATTCACATCCAACCATCATTTAAAGTCAAAAGATTAAATGTTAAATTTTCATCAATATTGACCACTTTTTTGAACGTTCGACAGGTTCATCGTTTTTCATCAGAAAATAGATTTTTTGGACTCTACCAAAAATGATTCAAAATGTCATTGGGATCGGGCCTCATGTAGAATAACCACTTTTTAAACCCTCACAGTGACCAAAATTGCCATTTTTACAGAGTTTTGCTTACTCAAAGCTTCAATTTTGACCAATTTCAGGTACAGAAATGACTTTAAACACACTTATTTTAGTTGAGAAGGTAATAATTCACATACAACCGTCATTTAAAGTCAAAAGATTAAATGTTACATTTTCATCAACATTGACAATTTTTTGAACGTTCGACAGGTCCGGGGTCATCGTTTTTCATCAGAAAATTGATTTTTTGGACTCTACCAAAAATGATTCAAAATGTCATTTGGATCGGGCCTCATGTTGAATAACCACTTTTTAAACCCTCACAGTGACCAAAATTGCCATTTTTACAGAGTTTTCGCTTATTCAAAAGCTTCAATTTTGACCAATTTCAGGCACAAAAATGACTTTAAACACACTTATTTTAGTTGAAAAAGTAATAATTCACATCCAACCGTCATTTAAAGTCAAAAGATCAAATGTTAAAATTTCATCAATATTGACCACTTTTTTGAACGTTCGACAGGTCATCGTTTTTCATCAGAAAATAGATTTTTTGGACTCTACTAAAAATGATTCAAAATGTCATTTGGATCGGGCCTCATGTTGAATAACCACTTTTTAAACCCTCACAGTGACCAAAATTCCCATTTTTACTGAGTTTTCGCTTACTCAAAAGCTTCAATTTTGACCAATTTCTGGCACAGAAATGACTTTAAACACACTTATTTTAGTTGAAAGAGTAATATTTCACATCCAACCGTCATTTAAAGTCAAAAGATTAAATGTTAAAATTTCATCAATATTGATCACTTTTTTGAAAGTTCGAGAGGTCCGGGGTCATTGTTTTTCATCAGAAAATTGATTTTTTGGACTCTACCAGAAATGATTCAAAATGTCATTGGGATCGGGCCTCATGTAGAATAACCACTTTTTAAACCCTCACAGTGACCAAAATTGCCATTTTTACAGAGTTTTGCTTACTCAAAAGCTTTAATTTTGACCAATTTCAGGCACAGAAATGACTTTAAACACACTTATTTTAGTTGAACAGGTAATAATTCACATACAGCCGTCATTTAAAGTCAAAAGATTAAATGTTAAATTTTCATCAATATTGACCATTTTTTGAACGTTCGACAGGTCCAGGGTCATCGTTTTTCATCAGAAAATTGATTTTTTGGACTCTACCAAAAATGATTCAAAATGTCATTCGGATCGGGCCTCATGTTTAATAACCACTTTTTAAACCCTCACAGTGACCAAAATTGCCATTTTTTCAGAGTTTTCGCTTACTCAAAAGCTTCAATTTTGACCAATTTCAGGCACTTAAATGACTTTAAACACACTTATTTTAGTTGAAAAAGTAATAATTCACATCCAACCTTCATTTAAAGTCAAAAGATTAAATGTTAAAATTCCATCAATATTGACCACTTTTTTGAACGTTCGACAGGTCCGGGGTCATCGTTTTTCATCAGAAAATTGATTTTTTTGGACTCTACCAAAAATGATTCAAAATGTTATTTGGATCGGGCCTCATGTTTAATAACCACTTTTTAAACCCTCACAGTGACCAAAATTGCCATTTTTACAGAGTTTTCGCTTACTCAAAAGCTTCAATTTTGACCAATTTCAGGCACTGAAATGACTGTAAACTCACTTATTTTAGTTGAAAAAGTAATAATTCACATCCAACCGTCATTTAAAGTCAAAAGATTAAATGTTAAAATTTCATCAATATTGACCACTTTTTTGAACGTTCGACAGGTTCATCGTTTTTCATCAGAAAATAGATTTTTTGGACTCTACCAAAAATGATTCAAAATGTCATTGGGATCGGGCCTCATGTAGAATAACCACTTTTCAAACCCTCACAGTGACCAAAATTGCCATTTTTACAGAGTTTTGCTTACTCAAAGCTTCAATTTTGACCAATTTCAGGCATAGAAATGACTTTAAACACACTTATTTTAGTTGAGAAGGTAATAATTCACATACAACCGTCATTCAAAGTCAAAAGATTAAATGTTAAATTTTCATCAACATTGACAATTTTTTGAACGTTCGACAGGTCCGGGGTCATCGTTTTTCATCAGAAAATTGATTTTTTGGACTCTACTAAAAATGATTCAAAATGTCATTTGGATCGGGCCTCATGTTGAATAACCACTTTTTAAACCCTCACAGTGACCAAAATTCCCATTTTTACTGAGTTTTCGCTTACTCAAAAGCTTCAATTTTGACCAATTTCAGGCACAGAAATGACTTTAAACACTCTTATTTTAGTTGAAAGAGTAATATTTCACATCCAACCGTCATTTAAAGTCAAAAGATTAAATGTTAAAATTTCATCAATATTGATCACTTTTTTGAAAGTTCGAGAGGTCCGGGGTCATCGTTTTTCATCAGAAAATAGATTTTTTGGACTCTACTAAAAATGATTCAAAATGTCATTTGGATCGGGCCTCATGTTGAATAACCACTTTTTAAACCCTCACAGTGACCAAAATTCCCATTTTTACTGAGTTTTCGCTTACTCAAAAGCTTCAATTTTGACCAATTTCTGGCACAGAAATGACTTTAAACACACTTATTTTAGTTGAAAGAGTAATATTTCACATCCAACCGTCATTTAAAGTCAAAAGATTAAATGTTAAAATTTCATCAATATTGATCACTTTTTTGAAAGTTCGAGAGGTCCGGGGTCATTGTTTTTCATCAGAAAATTGATTTTTTGGACTCTACCAGAAATGATTCAAAATGTCATTGGGATCGGGCCTCATGTAGAATAACCACTTTTTAAACCCTCACAGTGACCAAAATTGCCATTTTTACAGAGTTTTGCTTACTCAAAAGCTTTAATTTTGACCAATTTCAGGCACAGAAGTGACTTTAAACAAACTTATTTTAGTTGAACAGGTAATAATTCACACACAACCGTCATTTAAAGTCAAAAGATTAAATGTTATATTTTCATTAATATTGACCATTTTTTGAACGTTCGACAGGTCCAGGGTCATCGTTTTTCATCAGAAAATTGATTTTTTGCACTCTACCAAAAATGATTCAAAATGTCATTTGGATCGGGCCTCATGTTCAATAACCACTTTTTAAACCCTCACAGTGACCAAAATTGCCATTTTTTTCAGAGTTTTCGCTTACTCAAAGGCTTCAATTTTGACCAATTTCAGGCACAGAAATGACTTTAAACACACTTATTTTAGTTGAACAGGTAATAATTCACATACAGCCGTCATTTAAAGTCAAAAGATTAAATGTTAAATTTTCATCAATATTGACCATTTTTTGAACGTTCGACAGGTCCAGGGTCATCGTTTTTCATCAGAAAATTGATTTTTTGGACTCTACCAAAAATGATTCAAAATGTCATTCGGATCGGGCCTCATGTTTAATAACCACTTTTTAAACCCTCACAGTGACCAAAATTGCCATTTTTACAGAGTTTTCGCTTACTCAAAAGCTTCAATTTTGACCAATTTCAGGCACTTAAATGACTTTAAACACACTTATTTTAGTTGAAAAAGTAATAATTCACATCCAACCGTCATTTAAAGTCAAAAGATTAAATGTTAAAATTCCATCAATATTGACCACTTTTTTGAACGTTCGACAGGTCCGGGGTCATCGTTTTTCATCAGAAAATTGATTTTTTGGACTCTACCAAAAATGATTCAAAATGTCATTTGGATCGGGCCTCATGTTGAATAACCACTTTTTAAACCCTCACAGTGACCAAAATTGCCATTTTTACAGAGTTTTCGCTTACTCAGACGCTTCAATTTTGACCAATTTCAGGCACAAAAATGACTTTAAACACACTTATTTTAGTTGAAAAAGTAATAATTCACATCCAACCGTCATTTAAAGTCAAAAGATCAAATGTTAAAATTTCATCAATATTGACCACTTTTTTGAACGTTCGACAGGTTAGGGCTCATTGTTTTTCATCAGAAAATTGATTTTTGGACTCTACCAGAAATGATTCAAAATGTCATTGGGATCGGGCCTCATGTAGAATAACCACTTTTTAAACCCTCACAGTGACCAAAATTGCCATTTTTACAGAGTTTTGCTTGCTCAAAAGCTTTAATTTTGACTAATTTCAGGCACAGAAGTGACTTTAAACACACTTATTTTAGTTGAAAAAGTAATAATTCACATCCAACCATCATTTAAAGTCAAAAGATTAAATGTTAAATTTTCATCAATATTGACCATTTTTTGAACGTTCGACAGGTCCGGGGTCATCGTTTTTCATCAGAAAATTGAATTTTTTGGACTCTACCAAAAATGATTCAAAATGTCATTTGGATCGGGCCTCATGTTTAATAACCACTTTTTAAACCCTCACAGTGACCAAAATTGCCATTTTTACAGAGTTTTCGCTTACTCAAAAGCTTCAATTTTGACCAATTTCAGGCACTGAAATGACTGTAAACTCACTTATTTTAGTTGAAAAAGTAGTAATTCACATCCAACCGTCATTTAAAGTCAAAAGATTAAATGTTAAAATTTCATCAATATTGACCACTTTTTTGAACGTTCGACAGGTTCATTGTTTTTCATCAGAAAATAGATTTTTTGGACTCTACCAAAAATGATTCAAAATGTCATTGGGATCGGGCCTCATGTAGAATAACCACTTTTTAAACCCTCATAGTGACCAAAATTGCCATTTTTACAGAGTTTTGCTTACTCAAAGCTTCAATTTTGACCAATTTCAGGCACAGAAATGACTTTAAACACACTTATTTTAGTTGAGAAGGTAATAATTCACATACAACCGTCATTTAAAGTCAAAAGATTAAATGTTAAATTTTCATCAATATTGACAATTTTTTGAACGTTCGACAGGTCCGGGGTCATCGTTTTTCATCAGAAAATTGATTTTTTGGACTCTACCAAAAATGATTCAAAATGTCATTTGGATCGGGCCTCATGTTGAATAACCACTTTTTAAACCCTCACAGTGACCAAAATTGCCATTTTTACAGAGTTTTCGCTTACTCAGACGCTTCAATTTTGACCAATTTCAAGCACAGAAGTGACTTTAAACACACTTATTTTAGTTGAACTGGTAATAATTCACATACAACCGTCATTTAAAGTCAAAAGATTAAATGTTAAATTTTCATCAATATTGACCATTTTTTGAACGTTCGACAGGTCCAGGGTCATCGTTTTTCATCAGAAAATTGATTTTTTGCACTCTACCAAAAATGATTCAAAATGTCATTTGGATCGGGCCTCATGTTGAATAACCACTTTTTAAACCCTCACAGTGACCAAAATTGCCATTTTTACAGAGTTTTCGCTTACTCAAAAGCTTCAATTTTGACCAATTTCAGGCACAGAAATGACTGTAAACTCACTTATTTTAGTTGAAAAAGTAATAATTCACATCCAACCGTCATTTAAAGTCAAAAGATCAAATGTTAAAATTTCATCAATATTGACCACTTTTTTGAACGTTCGACAGGTTAGGGCTCATTGTTTTTCATCAGAAAATTGATTTTTTGGACTCTACCAGAAATGATTCAAAATGTCATTGGGATCGGGCCTCATGTAGAATAACCACTTTTTAAACCCTCACAGTGACCACAATTGCCATTTTTACAGAGTTTTGCTTACTCAAAAGCTTTAATTTTGACTAATTTCAGGCACAGAAGTGACTTTAAACACACTTATTTTAGTTGAAAAAGTAATAATTCACATCCAACCATCATTTAAAGTCAAAAGATTAAATGTTAAATTTTCATCAATATTGACCATTTTTTGAACGTTCGACAGGTCCGGGGTCATCGTTTTTCATCAGAAAATTGAATTTTTTGGACTCTACCAAAAATGATTCAAAATGTCATTTGGATCGGGCCTCATGTTTAATAACCACTTTTTAAACCCTCACAGTGACCAAAATTGCCATTTTTACAGAGTTTTCGCTTACTCAAAAGCTTCAATTTTGACCAATTTCAGGCACTGAAATGACTGTAAACTCACTTATTTTAGTTGAAAAAGTAGTAATTCACATCCAACCGTCATTTAAAGTCAAAAGATTAAATGTTAAAATTTCATCAATATTGACCACTTTTTTGAACGTTCGACAGGTTCATCGTTTTTCATCAGAAAATAGATTTTTTGGACTCTACCAAAAATGATTCAAAATGTCATTGGGATCGGGCCTCATGTAGAATAACCACTTTTTAAACCCTCACAGTGACCAAAATTGCCATTTTTACAGAGTTTTGCTTACTCAAAGCTTCAATTTTGACCAATTTCAGGCACAGAAATGACTTTAAACACACTTATTTTAGTTGAGAAGGTAATAATTCACATACAACCGTCATTTAAAGTCAAAAGATTAAATGTTAAATTTTCATCAATATTGACAATTTTTTTAACGTTCGACAGGTCCGGGGTCATCGTTTTTCATCAGAAAATTGATTTTTTGGACTCTACCAAAAATGATTCAAAATGTCATTTGGATCGGGCCTCATGTTGAATAACCACTTTTTAAACCCTCACATTGACCAAAATTGCCATTTTTACAGAGTTTTCGCTTACTCAGACGCTTCAATTTTGACCAATTTCAAGCACAGAAGTGACTTTAAACACACTTATTTTAGTTGAACTGGTAATAATTCACATACAACCGTCATTTAAAGTCAAAAGATTAAATGTTAAATTTTCATCAATATTGACCATTTTTTGAACGTTCGACAGGTCCAGGGTCATCGTTTTTCATCAGAAAATTGATTTTTTGCACTCTACCAAAAATGATTCAAAATGTCATTTGGATCGGGCCTCATGTTGAATAACCACTTTTTAAACCCTCACAGTGACCAAAATTGCCATTTTTACAGAGTTTTCGCTTACTCAAAAGCTTCAATTTTGACCAATTTCAGGCACAGAAATGACTGTAAACTCACTTATTTTAGTTGAAAAAGTAATAATTCACATCCAACCGTCATTTAAAGTCAAAAGATTAAATGTTAAAATTTCATCAATATTGACCACTTTTTTGAACGTTCGACAGGTTCATCGTTTTTCATCAGAAAATAGATTTTTTGGACTCTACCAAAAATGATTCAAAATGTCATTGGGATCGGGCCTCATGTAGAATAACCACTTTTTAAACCCTCACAGTGACCAAAATTGCCATTTTTACAGAGTTTTGCTTACTCAAAGCTTCAATTTTGACCAATTTCAGGCACAGAAATGCCTTTAAACACACTTATTTTAGTTGAGAAGGTAATAATTCACATTCAACCGTCATTTAAAGTCAAAAGATTAAATGTTAAATTTTCATCAACATTGACAATTTTTTGAACGTTCGACAGGTCCGGGGTCATCGTTTTTCATCAGAAAATTGATTTTTTGGACTCTACCAAAAATGATTCAAAATGTCATTTGGATCGGGCCTCATGTTGAATAACCACTTTTTAAACCCTCACAGTGACCAAAATTGCCATTTTTACAGAGTTTTCGCTTATTCAGACGCTTCAATTTTGACCAATTTCAAGCACAGAAGTGACTTTAAACACACTTATTTTAGTTGAACTGGTAATAATTCACATACAACCGTCATTTAAAGTCAAAAGATTAAATGTTAAATTGTCATCAATATTGACCATTTTTTGAACGTTCGACAGGTCCAGGGTCATCGTTTTTCATCAGAAAATTGATTTTTTGCACTCTACCAAAAATGATTCAAAATGTCATTTGGATCGGGCCTCATGTTGAATAACCACTTTTTAAACCCTCACAGTGACCAAAATTGCCATTTTTACAGAGTTTTCGCTTACTCAAAAGCTTCAATTTTGACCAATTTCAGGCACAGAAATGACTGTAAACTCACTTATTTTAGTTGAAAAAGTAATAATTCACATCCAACCGTCATTTAAAGTCAAAAGATTAAATGTTAAAATTTCATCAATATTGACCACTTTTTTGAACGTTCGACAGGTTCATCGTTTTTCATCAGAAAATAGATTTTTTGGACTCTACCAAAAATGATTCAAAATGTCATTGGGATCGGGCCTCATGTAGAATAACCACTTTTTAAACCCTCACAGTGACCAAAATTGCCATTTTTACAGAGTTTTGCTTACTCAAAGCTTCAATTTTGACCAATTTCAGGCATAGAAATGACTTTAAACACACTTATTTTAGTTGAGAAGGTAATAATTCACATACAACCGTCATTTAAAGTCAAAAGATTAAATGTTAAATTTTCATCAACATTGACAATTTTTTGAACGTTCGACAGGTCCGGGGTCATCGTTTTTCATCAGAAAATTGATTTTTTGGACTCTACTAAAAATGATTCAAAATGTCATTTGGATCGGGCCTCATGTTGAATAACCACTTTTTAAACCCTCACAGTGACCAAAATTCCCATTTTTACTGAGTTTTCGCTTACTCAAAAGCTTCAATTTTGACCAATTTCAGGCACAGAAATGACTTTAAACACACTTATTTTAGTTGAAAGAGTAATATTTCACATCCAACCGTCATTTAAAGTCAAAAGATTAAATGTTAAAATTTCATCAATATTGATCACTTTTTTGAAAGTTCGAGAGGTCCGGGGTCATTGTTTTTCATCAGAAAATTGATTTTTTGGACTCTACCAGAAATTATTCAAAATGTCATTGGGATCGGGCCTCATGTAGAATAACCACTTTTAAACCCTCACAGTGACCAAAATTGCCATTTTTACAGAGTTTTGCTTACTCAAAAGCTTTAATTTTGACCAATTTCAGGCACAGAAGTGACTTTAAACAAACTTATTTTAGTTGAACAGGTAATAATTCACATACAACCGTCATTTAAAGTCAAAAGATTAAATGTTATATTTTCATTAATATTGACCATTTTTTGAACGTTCGACAGGTCCAGGGTCATCGTTTTTCATCAGAAAATTGATTTTTTGCACTCTACCAAAAATGATTCAAAATGTCATTTGGATCGGGCCTCATGTTGAATAACCACTTTTTAAACCCTCACAGTGACCAAAATTGCCATTTTTACAGAGTTTTCGCTTACTCAAAAGTTTCAATTTTGACCAATTTCAGGCACAGAAATGGCTTTAAACACACTTATTTTAGTTGAAAAAGTAATAATTCACATCCAACCATCATTTAAAGTCAAAAGATTAAATGTTAAATTTTCATCAATATTGACCATTTTTTGAACGTTCGACAGGTCCGGGGTCATCGTTTTTCATCACAAAATTGAATTTTTTGGACTCTACCAAAAATGATTCAAAATGTCATTTGGATCGGGCCTCATGTTTAATAACCACTTTTTAAACCCTCACAGTGACCAAAATTGCCATTTTTTTCAGAGTTTTCGCTTACTCAAAGGCTTCAATTTTGACCAATTTCAGGCACAGAAATGACTTTAAACACACTTATTTTAGTTGAACAGGTAATAATTCACATACAGCCGTCATTTAAAGTCAAAAGATTAAATGTTAAATTTTCATCAATATTGACCATTTTTTGAACGTTCGACAGGTCCGGGGTCATCGTTTTTCATCAGAAAATTGATTTTTTGGACTCTACCAAAAATGATTCAAAATGTCATTTGGATCGGGCCTCATGTTGAATAACCACTTTTTAAACCCTCACAGTGACCAAAATTGCCATTTTTACAGAGTTTTCGCTTACTCAGACGCTTCAATTTTGACCAATTTCAAGCACAGAAGTGACTTTAAACACACTTATTTTAGTTGAACTGGTAATAATTCACATACAACCGTCATTTAAAGTCAAAAGATTAAATGTTAAATTTTCATCAATATTGACCATTTTTTGAACGTTCGACAGGTCCAGGGTCATCGTTTTTCATCAGAAAATTGATTTTTTGCACTCTACCAAAAATGATTCAAAATGTCATTTGGATCGGGCCTCATGTTGAATAACCACTTTTTAAACCCTCACAGTGACCAAAATTGCCATTTTTACAGAGTTTTCGCTTACTCAAAAGCTTCAATTTTGACCAATTTCAGGCACAGAAATGACTGTAAACTCACTTATTTTAGTTGAAAAAGTAATAATTCACATCCAACCGTCATTTAAAGTCAAAAGATTAAATGTTAAAATTTCATCAATATTGACCACTTTTTTGAACGTTCGACAGGTTCATCGTTTTTCATCAGAAAATAGATTTTTTGGACTCTACCAAAAATGATTCAAAATGTCATTGGGATCGGGCCTCATGTAGAATAACCACTTTTTAAACCCTCACAGTGACCAAAATTGCCATTTTTACAGAGTTTTGCTTACTCAAAGCTTCAATTTTGACCAATTTCAGGCACAGAAATGCCTTTAAACACACTTATTTTAGTTGAGAAGGTAATAATTCACATTCAACCGTCATTTAAAGTCAAAAGATTAAATGTTAAATTTTCATCAACATTGACAATTTTTTGAACGTTCGACAGGTCCGGGGTCATCGTTTTTCATCAGAAAATTGATTTTTTGGACTCTACCAAAAATGATTCAAAATGTCATTTGGATCGGGCCTCATGTTGAATAACCACTTTTTAAACCCTCACAGTGACCAAAATTGCCATTTTTACAGAGTTTTCGCTTATTCAGACGCTTCAATTTTGACCAATTTCAAGCACAGAAGTGACTTTAAACACACTTATTTTAGTTGAACTGGTAATAATTCACATACAACCGTCATTTAAAGTCAAAAGATTAAATGTTAAATTGTCATCAATATTGACCATTTTTTGAACGTTCGACAGGTCCAGGGTCATCGTTTTTCATCAGAAAATTGATTTTTTGCACTCTACCAAAAATGATTCAAAATGTCATTTGGATCGGGCCTCATGTTGAATAACCACTTTTTAAACCCTCACAGTGACCAAAATTGCCATTTTTACAGAGTTTTTGCTTACTCAAAAGCTTCAATTTTGACCAATTTCAGGCACAGAAATGACTGTAAACTCACTTATTTTAGTTGAAAAAGTAATAATTCACATCCAACCGTCATTTAAAGTCAAAAGATTAAATGTTAAAATTTCATCAATATTGACCACTTTTTTGAACGTTCGACAGGTTCATCGTTTTTCATCAGAAAATAGATTTTTTGGACTCTACCAAAAATGATTCAAAATGTCATTGGGATCGGGCCTCATGTAGAATAACCACTTTTTAAACCCTCACAGTGACCAAAATTGCCATTTTTACAGAGTTTTGCTTACTCAAAGCTTCAATTTTGACCAATTTCAGGCATAGAAATGACTTTAAACACACTTATTTTAGTTGAGAAGGTAATAATTCACATACAACCGTCATTTAAAGTCAAAAGATTAAATGTTAAATTTTCATCAACATTGACAATTTTTTGAACGTTCGACAGGTCCGGGGTCATCGTTTTTCATCAGAAAATTGATTTTTTGGACTCTACTAAAAATGATTCAAAATGTCATTTGGATCGGGCCTCATGTTGAATAACCACTTTTTAAACCCTCACAGTGACCAAAATTCCCATTTTTACTGAGTTTTCGCTTACTCAAAAGCTTCAATTTTGACCAATTTCAGGCACAGAAATGACTTTAAACACACTTATTTTAGTTGAAAGAGTAATATTTCACATCCAACCGTCATTTAAAGTCAAAAGATTAAATGTTAAAATTTCATCAATATTGATCACTTTTTTGAAAGTTCGAGAGGTCCGGGGTCATTGTTTTTCATCAGAAAATTGATTTTTTGGACTCTACCAGAAATTATTCAAAATGTCATTGGGATCGGGCCTCATGTAGAATAACCACTTTTTAAACCCTCACAGTGACCAAAATTGCCATTTTTACAGAGTTTTGCTTACTCAAAAGCTTTAATTTTGACCAATTTCAGGCACAGAAGTGACTTTAAACAAACTTATTTTAGTTGAACAGGTAATAATTCACATACAACCGTCATTTAAAGTCAAAAGATTAAATGTTATATTTTCATTAATATTGACCATTTTTTGAACGTTCGACAGGTCCAGGGTCATCGTTTTTCATCAGAAAATTGATTTTTTGCACTCTACCAAAAATGATTCAAAATGTCATTTGGATCGGGCCTCATGTTGAATAACCACTTTTTAAACCCTCACAGTGACCAAAATTGCCATTTTTACAGAGTTTTCGCTTACTCAAAAGTTTCAATTTTGACCAATTTCAGGCACAGAAATGGCTTTAAACACACTTATTTTAGTTGAAAAAGTAATAATTCACATCCAACCATCATTTAAAGTCAAAAGATTAAATGTTAAATTTTCATCAATATTGACCATTTTTTGAACGTTCGACAGGTCCGGGGTCATCGTTTTTCATCACAAAATTGAATTTTTTGGACTCTACCAAAAATGATTCAAAATGTCATTTGGATCGGGCCTCATGTTTAATAACCACTTTTTAAACCCTCACAGTGACCAAAATTGCCATTTTTTTCAGAGTTTTCGCTTACTCAAAGGCTACAATTTTGACCAATTTCAGGCACAGAAATGACTTTAAACACACTTATTTTAGTTGAACAGATAATAATTCACATACAGCCGTCATTTAAAGTCAAAAGATTAAATGTTAAATTTTCATCAATATTGACCATTTTTTGAACGTTCGACAGGTCCAGGGTCATCGTTTTTCATCAGAAAATTGATTTTTTGGACTCTACCAAAAATGATTCAAAATGTCATTCGGATCGGGCCTCATGTTTAATAACCACTTTTTAAACCCTCACAGTGACCAAAATTGCCATTTTTACAGAGTTTTCGCTTACTCAAAAGCTTCAATTTTGACCGATTTCAGGCACTTAAATGACTTTAAACACACTTATTTTAGTTGAAAAAGTAATAATTCACATCCAACCTTCATTTAAAGTCAAAAGATTAAATGTTAAAATTCCATCAATATTGACCACTTTTTTGAACGTTCGACAGGTCCGGGGTCATCGTTTTTCATCAGAAAATTGATTTTTGGGACTCTACCAAAAATGATTCAAAATGTTATTTGGATCGGGCCTCATGTTTAATAACCACTTTTTAAACCCTAACAGTGACCAAAATTGCCATTTTTACAGAGTTTTCGCTTACTCAAAAGCTTCAATTTTGACCAATTTCAGGCACTGAAATGACTGTAAACTCACTTATTTTAGTTGAAAAAGTAATAATTCATATCCAACCGTCATTTAAAGTCAAAAGATTAAATGTTAAAATTTCATCAATATTGACCACTTTTTTGAACGTTCGACAGGTCCATCGTTTTTCATCAGAAAATAGATTTTTTGGACTCTACCAAAAATGATTCAAAATGTCATTGGGATCGGGCCTCATGTAGAATAACCACTTTTTAAACCCTCACAGTGACCAAAATTGCCATTTTTACAGAGTTTTGCTTACTCAAAGCTTCAATTTTGACCAATTTCAGGCACAGAAATGACTTTAAACACACTTATTTTAGTTGAGAAGGTAATAATTCACATACAACCGTCATTTAAAGTCAAAAGATTAAATGTTAAATTTTCATCAATATTGACCATTTTTTGAACGTTCGACAGGTCCGGGGTCATCGTTTTTCATCAGAAAATTGAATTTTTTGGACTCTACCAAAAATGATTCAAAATGTCATTTGGATCGGGCCTCATGTTTAATAACCACTTTTTAAACCCTCACAGTGACCAAAATTGCCATTTTTTTCAGAGTTTTCGCTTACTCAAAGGCTTCAATTTTGACCAATTTCAGGCACAGAAATGACTTTAAACACACTTATTTTAGTTGAACAGGTAATAATTCACATACAGCCGTCATTTAAAGTCAAAAGATTAAATGTTAAATTTTCATCAATATTGACCATTTTTTGAACGTTCGACAGGTCCAGGATCATCGTTTTTCATCAGAAAATTGATTTTTTGGACTCTACCAAAAATGATTCAAAATGTCATTCGGATCGGGCCTCATGTTTAATAACCACTTTTTAAACCCTCACAGTGACCAAAATTGCCATTTTTACAGAGTTTTCGCTTACTCAAAAGCTTCAATTTTGACCAATTTCAGGCACTTAAATGACTTTAAACACACTTATTTTAGTTGAAAAAGTAATAATTCACATCCAACCTTCATTTAAAGTCAAAAGATTAAATGTTAAAATTCCATCAATATTGACCACTTTTTTGAACGTTCGACAGGTCCGGGGTCATCGTTTTTCATCAGAAAATTGATTTTTTGGACTCTACCAAAAATGATTCAAAATGTTATTTGGATCGGGCCTCATGTTTAATAACCACTTTTTAAACCCTAACAGTGACCAAAATTGCCATTTTAACAGAGTTTTCGCTTACTCAAAAGCTTCAATTTTGACCAATTTCAGGCACTGAAATGACTGTAAACTCACTTATTTTAGTTGAAAAAGTAATAATTCACATCCAACCGTCATTTAAAGTCAAAAGATTAAATGTTAAAATTTCATCAATATTGACCACTTTTTTGAACGTTCGACAGGTTCATCGTTTTTCATCAGAAAATAGATTTTTGGGACGCTACCAAAAATGATTCAAAATGTCATTGGGATCGGGCCTCATGTAGAATAACCACTTTTTAAACCCTCACAGTGACCAAAATTGCCATTTTTACAGAGTTTTGCTTACTCAAAGCTTCAATTTTGACCAATTTCAGGCACAGAAATGACTTTAAACACACTTATTTTAGTTGAGAAGGTAATAATTCACATACAACCGTCATTTAAAGTCAAAAGATTAAATGTTAAATTTTCATCAATATTGACCATTTTTTGAACGTTCGACAGGTCCGGGGTCATCGTTTTTCATCAGAAAATTGAATTTTTTGGACTCTACCAAAAATGATTCAAAATGTCATTTGGATCGGGCCTCATGTTTAATAACCACTTTTTAAACCCTCACAGTGACCAAAATTGCCATTTTTTTCAGAGTTTTCGCTTACTCAAAGGCTTCAATTTTGACCAATTTCAGGCACAGAAATGACTTTAAACACACTTATTTTAGTTGAACAGGTAATAATTCACATACAGCCGTCATTTAAAGTCAAAAGATTAAATGTTAAATTTTCATCAATATTGACCATTTTTTGAACGTTCGACAGGTCCAGGATCATCGTTTTTCATCAGAAAATTGATTTTTTGGACTCTACCAAAAATGATTCAAAATGTCATTCGGATCGGGCCTCATGTTTAATAACCACTTTTTAAACCCTCACAGTGACCAAAATTGCCATTTTTACAGAGTTTTCGCTTACTCAAAAGCTTCAATTTTGACCAATTTCAGGCACTTAAATGACTTTAAACACACTTATTTTAGTTGAAAAAGTAATAATTCACATCCAACCTTCATTTAAAGTCAAAAGATTAAATGTTAAAATTCCATCAATATTGACCACTTTTTTGAACGTTCGACAGGTCCGGGGTCATCGTTTTTCATCAGAAAATTGATTTTTTGGACTCTACCAAAAATGATTCAAAATGTTATTTGGATCGGGCCTCATGTTTAATAACCACTTTTTAAACCCTAACAGTGACCAAAATTGCCATTTTAACAGAGTTTTCGCTTACTCAAAAGCTTCAATTTTGACCAATTTCAGGCACTGAAATGACTGTAAACTCACTTATTTTAGTTGAAAAAGTAATAATTCACATCCAACCGTCATTTAAAGTCAAAAGATTAAATGTTAAAATTTCATCAATATTGACCACTTTTTTGAACGTTCGACAGGTTCATCGTTTTTCATCAGAAAATAGATTTTTTGGACGCTACCAAAAATGATTCAAAATGTCATTGGGATCGGGCCTCATGTAGAATAACCACTTTTTAAACCCTCACAGTGACCAAAATTGCCATTTTTACAGAGTTTTGCTTACTCAAAAGCTTTAATTTTGACCAATTTCAGGCACAGAAGTGACTTTAAACAAACTTATTTTAGTTGAACAGGTAATAATTCACATACAACCGTCATTTAAAGTCAAAAGATTAAATGTTATATTTTCATTAATATTGACCATTTTTTGAACGTTCGACAGGTCCAGGGTCATCGTTTTTCATCAGAAAATTGATTTTTTGCACTCTACCAAAAATGATTCAAAATGTCATTTGGATCGGGCCTCATGTTTAATAACCACTTTTTAAACCCTCACAGTGACCAAAATTGCCATTTTTTTCAGAGTTTTCGCTTACTCAAAGGCTTCAATTTTGACCAATTTCAGGCACAGAAATGACTTTAAACACACTTATTTTAGTTGAACAGGTAATAATTCACATACAGCCATCATTTAAAGTCAAAAGATTAAATGTTAAATTTTCATCAATATTGACCATTTTTTGAACGTTCGACAGGTCCAGGGTCATCGTTTTTCATCAGAAAATTGATTTTTTGGACTCTACCAAAAATGATTCAAAATGTTATTTGGATCGGGACTCATGTTTAATAACCACTTTTTAAACCCTAACAGTGACCAAAATTGCCATTTTTACAGAGTTTTCGCTTACTCAAAAGCTTCAATTTTGACCAATTTCAGGCACTGAAATGACTGTAAACTCACTTATTTTAGTTGAAAAAGTAATAATTCACATCCAACCGTCATTTAAAGTCAAAAGATTAAATGTTAAAATTTCATCAATATTGACCACTTTTTTGAACGTTCGACAGGTTCATCGTTTTTCATCAGAAAATAGATTTTTTGGACTCTACCAAAAATGATTCAAAATGTCATTGGGATCGGGCCTCATGTAGAATAACCACTTTTTAAACCCTCACAGTGACCAAAATTGCCATTTTTACAGAGTTTTGCTTACTCAAAGCTTCAATTTTGACCAATTTCAGGCATAGAAATGACTTTAAACACACTTATTTTAGTTGAGAAGGTAATAATTCACATACAACCGTCATTTAAAGTCAAAAGATTAAATGTTAAATTTTCATCAACATTGACAATTTTTTGAACGTTCGACAGGTCCGGGGTCATCGTTTTTCATCAGAAAATTGATTTTTTGGACTCTACTAAAAATGATTCAAAATGTCATTTGGATCGGGCCTCATGTTGAATAACCACTTTTTAAACCCTCACAGTGACCAAAATTCCCATTTTTACTGAGTTTTCGCTTACTCAAAAGCTTCAATTTTGACCAATTTCAGGCACAGAAATGACTTTAAACACACTTATTTTAGTTGAAAGAGTAATATTTCACATCCAACCGTCATTTAAAGTCAAAAGATTAAATGTTAAAATTTCATCAATATTGATCACTTTTTTGAAAGTTCGAGAGGTCCGGGGTCATCGTTTTTCATCAGAAAATAGATTTTTTGGACTCTACTAAAAATGATTCAAAATGTCATTTGGATCGGGCCTCATGTTGAATAACCACTTTTTAAACCCTCACAGTGACCAAAATTCCCATTTTTACTGAGTTTTCGCTTACTCAAAAGCTTCAATTTTGACCAATTTCTGGCACAGAAATGACTTTAAACACACTTATTTTAGTTGAAAGAGTAATATTTCACATCCAACCGTCATTTAAAGTCAAAAGATTAAATGTTAAAATTTCATCAATATTGATCACTTTTTTGAAAGTTCGAGAGGTCCGGGGTCATTGTTTTTCATCAGAAAATTGATTTTTTGGACTCTACCAGAAATGATTCAAAATGTCATTGGGATCGGGCCTCATGTAGAATAACCACTTTTTAAACCCTCACAGTGACCAAAATTGCCATTTTTACAGAGTTTTGCTTACTCAAAAGCTTTAATTTTGACCAATTTCAGGCACAGAAGTGACTTTAAACAAACTTATTTTAGTTGAACAGGTAATAATTCACATACAACCGTCATTTAAAGTCAAAAGATTAAATGTTATATTTTCATTAATATTGACCATTTTTTGAACGTTCGACAGGTCCAGGGTCATCGTTTTTCATCAGAAAATTGATTTTTTGCACTCTACCAAAAATGATTCAAAATGTCATTTGGATCGGGCCTCATGTTCAATAACCACTTTTTAAACCCTCACAGTGACCAAAATTGCCATTTTTTTCAGAGTTTTCGCTTACTCAAAGGCTTCAATTTTGACCAATTTCAGGCACAGAAATGACTTTAAACACACTTATTTTAGTTGAACAGGTAATAATTCACATACAGCCGTCATTTAAAGTCAAAAGATTAAATGTTAAATTTTCATCAATATTGACCATTTTTTGAACGTTCGACAGGTCCAGGGTCATCGTTTTTCATCAGAAAATTGATTTTTTGGACTCTACCAAAAATGATTCAAAATGTCATTCGGATCGGGCCTCATGTTTAATAACCACTTTTTAAACCCTCACAGTGACCAAAATTGCCATTTTTACAGAGTTTTCGCTTACTCAAAAGCTTCAATTTTGACCAATTTCAGGCACTTAAATGACTTTAAACACACTTATTTTAGTTGAAAAAGTAATAATTCACATCCAACCTTCATTTAAAGTCAAAAGATTAAATGTTAAAATTCCATCAATATTGACCACTTTTTGGAACGTTCGACAGGTCCGGGGTCATCGTTTTTCATCAGAAAATTGATTTTTTGGACTCTACCAAAAATGATTCAAAATGTTATTTGGATCGGGCCTCATGTTTAATAACCACTTTTTAAACCCTAACAGTGACCAAAATTGCCATTTTTACAGAGTTTTCGCTTACTCAAAAGCTTCAATTTTGACCAATTTCAGGCACTGAAATGACTGTAAACTCACTTATTTTAGTTGAAAAAGTAATAATTCACATCCAACCGTCATTTAAAGTCAAAAGATTAAATGTTCAAATTTCATCAATATTGACCACTTTTTTGAACGTTCGACAGGTTCATCGTTTTTCATCAGAAAATAGATTTTTTGGACTCTACCAAAAATGATTCAAAATGTCATTGGGATCGGGCCTCATGTAGAATAACCACTTTTTAAACCCTCACAGTGACCAAAATTGCCATTTTTACAGAGTTTTGCTTACTCAAAGCTTCAATTTTGACCAATTTCAGGCACAGAAATGACTTTAAACACACTTATTTTAGTTGAGAAGGTAATAATTCACATACAACCGTCATTTAAAGTCAAAAGACTAAATGTTAAATTTTCATCAATATTGACCATTTTTTGAACGTTCGACAGGTCCAGGGTCATCGTTTTTCATCAGAAAATTGATTTTTTGGACTCTACCAAAAATGATTCAAAATGTCATTTGGATCGGGCCTCATGTTGAATAACCACTTTTTAAACCCTCACAGTGACCAAAATTGCCATTTTTACAGAGTTTTCGCTTACTCAGACGCTTCAATTTTGACCAATTTCAGGCACAAAAATGACTTTAAACACACTTATTTTAGTTGAAAAAGTAATAATTCACATCCAACCGTCATTTAAAGTCAAAAGATCAAATGTTAAAATTTCATCAATATTGACCACTTTTTTGAACGTTCGACAGGTTAGGGCTCATTGTTTTTCATCAGAAAATTGATTTTTTGGACTCTACCAGAAATGATTCAAAATGTCATTGGGATCGGGCCTCATGTAGAATAACCACTTTTTAAACCCTCACAGTGACCAAAATTGCCATTTTTACAGAGTTTTGCTTACTCAAAAGCTTTAATTTTGACTAATTTCAGGCACAGAAGTGACTTTAAACACACTTATTTTAGTTGAAAAAGTAATAATTCACATCCAACCATCATTTAAAGTCAAAAGATTAAATGTTAAATTTTCATCAATATTGACCATTTTTTGAACGTTCGACAGGTCCGGGGTCATCGTTTTTCATCAGAAAATTGAATTTTTTGGACTCTACCAAAAATGATTCAAAATGTCATTTGGATCGGGCCTCATGTTTAATAACCACTTTTTAAACCCTCACAGTGACCAAAATTGCCATTTTTACAGAGTTTTCGCTTACTCAAAAGCTTCAATTTTGACCAATTTCAGGCACTGAAATGACTGTAAACTCACTTATTTTAGTTGCAAAAGTAGTAATTCACATCCAACCGTCATTTAAAGTCAAAAGATTAAATGTTAAAATTTCATCAATATTGACCACTTTTTTGAACGTTCGACAGGTTCATCGTTTTTCATCAGAAAATAGATTTTTTGGACTCTACCAAAAATGATTCAAAATGTCATTGGGATCGGGCCTCATGTAGAATAACCACTTTTTAAACCCTCACAGTGACCAAAATTGCCATTTTTACAGAGTTTTGCTTACTCAAAGCTTCAATTTTGACCAATTTCAGGCACAGAAATGACTTTAAACACACTTATTTTAGTTGAGAAGGTAATAATTCACATACAACCGTCATTTAAAGTCAAAAGATTAAATGTTAAATTTTCATCAATATTGACCATTTTTTGAACGTTCGACAGGTCCGGGGTCATCGTTTTTCATCAGAAAATTGAATTTTTTGGACTCTACCAAAAATGATTCAAAATGTCATTTGGATCGGGCCTCATGTTTAATAACCACTTTTTAAACCCTCACAGTGACCAAAATTGCCATTTTTTTCAGAGTTTTCGCTTACTCAAAGGCTTCAATTTTGACCAATTTCAGGCACAGAAATGACTTTAAACACACTTATTTTAGTTGAACAGGTAATAATTCACATACAGCCGTCATTTAAAGTCAAAAGATTAAATGTTAAATTTTCATCAATATTGACCATTTTTTGAACGTTCGACAGGTCCAGGATCATCGTTTTTCATCAGAAAATTGATTTTTTGGACTCTACCAAAAATGATTCAAAATGTCATTCGGATCGGGCCTCATGTTTAATAACCACTTTTTAAACCCTCACAGTGACCAAAATTGCCATTTTTACAGAGTTTTCGCTTACTCAAAAGCTTCAATTTTGACCAATTTCAGGCACTTAAATGACTTTAAACACACTTATTTTAGTTGAAAAAGTAATAATTCACATCCAACCTTCATTTAAAGTCAAAAGATTAAATGTTAAAATTCCATCAATATTGACCACTTTTTTGAACGTTCGACAGGTCCGGGGTCATCGTTTTTCATCAGAAAATTGATTTTTTGGACTCTACCAAAAATGATTCAAAATGTTATTTGGATCGGGCCTCATGTTTAATAACCACTTTTTAAACCCTAACAGTGACCAAAATTGCCATTTTTACAGAGTTTTCGCTTACTCAAAAGCTTCAATTTTGACCAATTTCAGGCACTGAAATGACTGTAAACTCACTTATTTTAGTTGAAAAAGTAATAATTCACATCCAACCGTCATTTAAAGTCAAAAGATTAAATGTTCAAATTTCATCAATATTGACCACTTTTTTGAAAGTTCGAGAGGTCCGGGGTCATTGTTTTCCATCAGAAAATTGATTTTTTGGACTCTACCAGAAATGATTCAAAATGTCATTGGGATCGGGCCTCATGTAGAATAACCACTTTTTAAACCCTCACAGTGACCAAAATTGCCATTTTTACAGAGTTTTGCTTACTCAAAGCTTCAATTTTGACCAATTTCAGGCACAGAAATGACTTTAAACACACTTATTTTAGTTGAGAAGGTAATAATTCACATACAACCGTCATTTAAAGTCAAAAGATTAAATGTTAAATTTTCATCAATATTGAGAATTTTTTGAACGTTCGACAGGTCCGGGGTCATCGTTTTTCATCAGAAAATTGATTTTTTGGACTCTACCAAAAATGATTCAAAATGTCATTTGGATCGGGCCTCATGTTGAATAACCACTTTTTAAACCCTCACAGTGACCAAAATTGCCATTTTTACAGAGTTTTCGCTTACTCAGACGCTTCAATTTTGACCAATTTCAAGCACAGAAGTGACTTTAAACACACTTATTTTAGTTGAACTGGTAATAATTCACATACAACCGTCATTTAAAGTCAAAAGATTAAATGTTAAATTTTCATCAATATTGACCATTTTTTGAACGTTCGACAGGTCCAGGGTCATCGTTTTTCATCAGAAAATTGATTTTTTGCACTCTACCAAAAATGATTCAAAATGTCATTTGGATCGGGCCTCATGTTGAATAACCACTTTTTAAACCCTCACAGTGACCAAAATTGCCATTTTTACAGAGTTTTCGCTTACTCAAAAGCTTCAATTTTGACCAATTTCAGGCACAGAAATGACTGTAAACTCACTTATTTTAGTTGAAAAAGTAATAATTCACATCCAACCGTCATTTAAAGTCAAAAGATTAAATGTTAAAATTTCATCAATATTGACCACTTTTTTGAACGTTCGACAGGTTCATCGTTTTTCATCAGAAAATAGATTTTTTGGACTCTACCAAAAATGATTCAAAATGTCATTGGGATCGGGCCTCATGTAGAATAACCACTTTTTAAACCCTCACAGTGACCAAAATTGCCATTTTTACAGAGTTTTGCTTACTCAAAGCTTCAATTTTGACCAATTTCAGGCACAGAAATGCCTTTAAACACACTTATTTTAGTTGAGAAGGTAATAATTCACATTCAACCGTCATTTAAAGTCAAAAGATTAAATGTTAAATTTTCATCAACATTGACAATTTTTTGAACGTTCGACAGGTCCGGGGTCATCGTTTTTCATCAGAAAATTGATTTTTTAGACTCTACCAAAAATGATTCAAAATGTCATTTGGATCGGGCCTCATGTTGAATAACCACTTTTTAAACCCTCACAGTGACCAAAATTGCCATTTTTACAGAGTTTTCGCTTATTCAGACGCTTCAATTTTGACCAATTTCAAGCACAGAAGTGACTTTAAACACACTTATTTTAGTTGAACTGGTAATAATTCACATACAACCGTCATTTAAAGTCAAAAGATTAAATGTTAAATTGTCATCAATATTGACCATTTTTTGAACGTTCGACAGGTCCAGGGTCATCGTTTTTCATCAGAAAATTGATTTTTTGCACTCTACCAAAAATGATTCAAAATGTCATTTGGATCGGGCCTCATGTTGAATAACCACTTTTTAAACCCTCACAGTGACCAAAATTGCCATTTTTACAGAGTTTTCGCTTACTCAAAAGCTTCAATTTTGACCAATTTCAGGCACAGAAATGACTGTAAACTCACTTATTTTAGTTGAAAAAGTAATAATTCACATCCAACCGTCATTTAAAGTCAAAAGATTAAATGTTAAAATTTCATCAATATTGACCACTTTTTTGAACGTTCGACAGGTTCATCGTTTTTCATCAGAAAATAGATTTTTTGGACTCTACCAAAAATGATTCAAAATGTCATTGGGATCGGGCCTCATGTAGAATAACCACTTTTTAAACCCTCACAGTGACCAAAATTGCCATTTTTACAGAGTTTTGCTTACTCAAAGCTTCAATTTTGACCAATTTCAGGCATAGAAATGACTTTAAACACACTTATTTTAGTTGAGAAGGTAATAATTCACATACAACCGTCATTTAAAGTCAAAAGATTAAATGTAAAATTTTCATCAACATTGACAATTTTTTGAACGTTCGACAGGTCCGGGGTCATCGTTTTTCATCAGAAAATTGATTTTTTGGACTCTACTAAAAATGATTCAAAATGTCATTTGGATCGGGCCTCATGTTGAATAACCACTTTTTAAACCCTCACAGTGACCAAAATTCCCATTTTTACTGAGTTTTCGCTTACTCAAAAGCTTCAATTTTGACCAATTTCAGGCACAGAAATGACTTTAAACACACTTATTTTAGTTGAAAGAGTAATATTTCACATCCAACCGTCATTTAAAGTCAAAAGATTAAATGTTAAAATTTCATCAATATTGATCACTTTTTTGAAAGTTCGAGAGGTCCGGGGTCATTGTTTTTCATCAGAAAATTGATTTTTTGGACTCTACCAGAAATTATTCAAAATGTCATTGGGATCGGGCCTCATGTAGAATAACCACTTTTTAAACCCTCACAGTGACCAAAATTGCCATTTTTACAGAGTTTTGCTTACTCAAAAGCTTTAATTTTGACCAATTTCAGGCACAGAAGTGACTTTAAACAAACTTATTTTAGTTGAACAGGTAATAATTCACATACAACCGTCATTTAAAGTCAAAAGATTAAATGTTATATTTTCATTAATATTGACCATTTTTTGAACGTTCGACAGGTCCAGGGTCATCGTTTTTCATCAGAAAATTGATTTTTTGCACTCTACCAAAAATGATTCAAAATGTCATTTGGATCGGGCCTCATGTTGAATAACCACTTTTTAAACCCTCACAGTGACCAAAATTGCCATTTTTACAGAGTTTTCGCTTACTCAAAAGTTTCAATTTTGACCAATTTCAGGCACAGAAATGGCTTTAAACACACTTATTTTAGTTGAAAAAGTAATAATTCACATCCAACCATCATTTAAAGTCAAAAGATTAAATGTTAAATTTTCATCAATATTGACCATTTTTTGAACGTTCGACAGGTCCGGGGTCATCGTTTTTCATCACAAAATTGAATTTTTTGGACTCTACCAAAAATGATTCAAAATGTCATTTGGATCGGGCCTCATGTTTAATAACCACTTTTTAAACCCTCACAGTGACCAAAATTGCCATTTTTTTCAGAGTTTTCGCTTACTCAAAGGCTTCAATTTTGACCAATTTCAGGCACAGAAATGACTTTAAACACACTTATTTTAGTTGAACAGGTAATAATTCACATACAGCCGTCATTTAAAGTCAAAAGATTAAATGTTAAATTTTCATCAATATTGACCATTTTTTGAACGTTCGACAGGTCCAGGATCATCGTTTTTCATCAGAAAATTGATTTTTTGGACTCTACCAAAAATGATTCAAAATGTCATTCGGATCGGGCCTCATGTTTAATAACCACTTTTTAAACCCTCACAGTGACCAAAATTGCCATTTTTACAGAGTTTTCGCTTACTCAAAAGCTTCAATTTTGACCAATTTCAGGCACTTAAATGACTTTAAACACACTTATTTTAGTTGAAAAAGTAATAATTCACATCCAACCTTCATTTAAAGTCAAAAGATTAAATGTTAAAATTCCATCAATATTGACCACTTTTTTGAACGTTCGACAGGTCCGGGGTCATCGTTTTTCATCAGAAAATTGATTTTTTGGACTCTACCAAAAATGATTCAAAATGTTATTTGGATCGGGCCTCATGTTTAATAACCACTTTTTAAACCCTAACAGTGACCAAAATTGCCATTTTTACAGAGTTTTCGCTTACTCAAAAGCTTCAATTTTGACCAATTTCAGGCACTGAAATGACTGTAAACTCACTTATTTTAGTTGAAAAAGTAATAATTCACATCCAACCGTCATTTAAAGTCAAAAGATTAAATGTTCAAATTTCATCAATATTGACCACTTTTTTGAACGTTCGACAGGTTCATCGTTTTTCATCAGAAAATAGATTTTTTGGACGCTACCAAAAATGATTCAAAATGTCATTGGGATCGGGCCTCATGTAGAATAACCACTTTTTAAACCCTCACAGTGACCAAAATTGCCATTTTTACAGAGTTTTGCTTACTCAAAGCTTCAATTTTGACCAATTTCAGGCACAGAAATGACTTTAAACACACTTATTTTAGTTGAGAAGGTAATAATTCACATACAACCGTCATTTAAAGTCAAAAGATTAAATGTTAAATTTTCATCAATATTGACCATTTTTTGAACGTTCGACAGGTCCGGGGTCATCGTTTTTCATCAGAAAATTGAATTTTTTGGACTCTACCAAAAATGATTCAAAATGTCATTTGGATCGGGCCTCATGTTTAATAACCACTTTTTAAACCCTCACAGTGACCAAAATTGCCATTTTTTTCAGAGTTTTCGCTTACTCAAAGGCTTCAATTTTGACCAATTTCAGGCACAGAAATGACTTTAAACACACTTATTTTAGTTGAACAGGTAATAATTCACATACAGCCGTCATTTAAAGTCAAAAGATTAAATGTTAAATTTTCATCAATATTGACCATTTTTTGAACGTTCGACAGGTCCAGGATCATCGTTTTTCATCAGAAAATTGATTTTTTGGACTCTACCAAAAATGATTCAAAATGTCATTCGGATCGGGCCTCATGTTTAATAACCACTTTTTAAACCCTCACAGTGACCAAAATTGCCATTTTTACAGAGTTTTCGCTTACTCAAAAGCTTCAATTTTGACCAATTTCAGGCACTTAAATGACTTTAAACACACTTATTTTAGTTGAAAAAGTAATAATTCACATCCAACCTTCATTTAAAGTCAAAAGATTAAATGTTAAAATTCCATCAATATTGACCACTTTTTTGAACGTTCGACAGGTCCGGGGTCATCGTTTTTCATCAGAAAATTGATTTTTTGGATTCTACCAAAAATGATTCAAAATGTTATTTGGATCGGGCCTCATGTTTAATAACCACTTTTTAAACCCTAACAGTGACCAAAATTGCCATTTTTACAGAGTTTTCGCTTACTCAAAAGCTTCAATTTTGACCAATTTCAGGCACTGAAATGACTGTAAACTCACTTATTTTAGTTGAAAAAGTAATAATTCACATCCAACCGTCATTTAAAGTCAAAAGATTAAATGTTCAAATTTCATCAATATTGACCACTTTTTTGAACGTTCGACAGGTTCATCGTTTTTCATCAGAAAATAGATTTTTTGGACGCTACCAAAAATGATTCAAAATGTCATTGGGATCGGGCCTCATGTAGAATAACCACTTTTTAAACCCTCACAGTGACCAAAATTGCCATTTTTACAGAGTTTTCGCTTACTCAGACGCTTCAATTTTGACCAATTTCAAGCACAGAAGTGACTTTAAACACACTTATTTTAGTTGAACTGGTAATAATTCACATACAACCGTCATTTAAAGTCAAAAGATTAAATGTTAAATTTTCATCAATATTGACCATTTTTTGAACGTTCGACAGGTCCAGGGTCATCGTTTTTCATCAGAAAATTGATTTTTTGCACTCTACCAAAAATGATTCAAAATGTCATTTGGATCGGGCCTCATGTTGAATAACCACTTTTTAAACCCTCACAGTGACCAAAATTGCCATTTTTACAGAGTTTTCGCTTACTCAAAAGCTTCAATTTTGACCAATTTCAGGCACAGAAATGACTGTAAACTCACTTATTTTAGTTGAAAAAGTAATAATTCACATCCAACCGTCATTTAAAGTCAAAAGATTAAATGTTAAAATTTCATCAATATTGACCACTTTTTTGAACGTTCGACAGGTTCATCGTTTTTCATCAGAAAATAGATTTTTTGGACTCTACCAAAAATGATTCAAAATGTCATTGGGATCGGGCCTCATGTAGAATAACCACTTTTTAAACCCTCACAGTGACCAAAATTGCCATTTTTACAGAGTTTTGCTTACTCAAAGCTTCAATTTTGACCAATTTCAGGCACAGAAATGACTTTAAACACACTTATTTCAGTTGAGAAGGTAATAATTCACATACAACCGTCATTTAAAGTCAAAAGATTAAATGTTAAATTTTCATCAACATTGACAATTTTTTGAACGTTCGACAGGTCCGGGGTCATCGTTTTTCATCAGAAAATTGATTTTTTGGACTCTACCAAAAATGATTCAAAATGTCATTTGGATCGGGCCTCATGTTGAATAACCACTTTTTAAACCCTCACAGTGACCAAAATTGCCATTTTTACAGAGTTTTCGCTTATTCAAAAGCTTCAATTTTGACCAATTTCAGGCACAAAAATGACTTTAAACACACTTATTTTAGTTGAAAAAGTAATAATTCACATGCAACCGTCATTTAAAGTCAAAAGATCAAATGTTAAAATTTCATCAATATTGACCACTTTTTTGAACGTTCGACAGGTTCATCGTTTTTCATCAGAAAATAGATTTTTGGGACGCTACCAAAAATGATTCAAAATGTCATTGGGATCGGGCCTCATGTAGAATAACCACTTTTTAAACCCTCACAGTGACCAAAATTGCCATTTTTACAGAGTTTTTTTTACTCAAAGCTTCAATTTTGACCAATTTCAGGCACAGAAATGACTTTAAACACACTTATTTTAGTTGAGAAGGTAATAATTCACATACAACCATCATTTAAAGTCAAAAGAATAAATGTTATATTTTCATCAATATTGATCACTTTTTTGAAAGTTCGAGAGGTCCGGGGTCATTGTTTTTCATCAGAAAATTGATTTTTTGGACTCTACCAGAAATTATTCAAAATGTCATTGGGATCGGGCCTCATGTAGAATAACCACTTTTTAAACCCTCACAGTGACCAAAATTGCCATTTTTACAGAGTTTTGCTTACTCAAAAGCTTTAATTTTGACCAATTTCAGGCACAGAAGTGACTTTAAACAAACTTATTTTAGTTGAACAGGTAATAATTCACATACAACCGTCATTTAAAGTCAAAAGATTAAATGTTATATTTTCATTAATATTGACCATTTTTTGAACGTTCGACAGGTCCAGGGTCATCGTTTTTCATCAGAAAATTGATTTTTTGCACTCTACCAAAAATGATTCAAAATGTCATTTGGATCGGGCCTCATGTTGAATAACCACTTTTTAAACCCTCACAGTGACCAAAATTGCCATTTTTACAGAGTTTTCGCTTACTCAAAAGTTTCAATTTTGACCAATTTCAGGCACAGAAATGGCTTTAAACACACTTATTTTAGTTGAAAAAGTAATAATTCACATCCAACCATCATTTAAAGTCAAAAGATTAAATGTTAAATTTTCATCAATATTGACCATTTTTTGAACGTTCGACAGGTCTGGGGTCATCGTTTTTCATCACAAAATTGAATTTTTTGGACTCTACCAAAAATGATTCAAAATGTCATTTGGATCGGGCCTCATGTTTAATAACCACTTTTTAAACCCTCACAGTGACCAAAATTGCCATTTTTTTCAGAGTTTTCGCTTACTCAAAGGCTTCAATTTTGACCAATTTCAGGCACAGAAATGACTTTAAACACACTTATTTTAGTTGAACAGGTAATAATTCACATACAGCCGTCATTTAAAGTCAAAAGATTAAATGTTAAATTTTCATCAATATTGACCATTTTTTGAACGTTCGACAGGTCCAGGGTCATCGTTTTTCATCAGAAAATTGATTTTTTGGACTCTACCAAAAATGATTCAAAATGTCATTCGGATCGGGCCTCATGTTTAATAACCACTTTTTAAACCCTCACAGTGACCAAAATTGCCATTTTTACAGAGTTTTCGCTTACTCAAAAGCTTCAATTTTGACCGATTTCAGGCACTTAAATGACTTTAAACACACTTATTTTAGTTGAAAAAGTAATAATTCACATCCAACCTTCATTTAAAGTCAAAAGATTAAATGTTAAAATTCCATCAATATTGACCACTTTTTTGAACGTTCGACAGGTCCGGGGTCATCGTTTTTCATCAGAAAATTGATTTTTGGGACTCTACCAAAAATGATTCAAAATGTTATTTGGATCGGGCCTCATGTTTAATAACCACTTTTTAAACCCTAACAGTGACCAAAATTGCCATTTTTACAGAGTTTTCGCTTACTCAAAAGCTTCAATTTTGACCAATTTCAGGCACTGAAATGACTGTAAACTCACTTATTTTAGTTGAAAAAGTAATAATTCATATCCAACCGTCATTTAAAGTCAAAAGATTAAATGTTAAAATTTCATCAATATTGACCACTTTTTTGAACGTTCGACAGGTTCATCGTTTTTCATCAGAAAATAGATTTTTTGGACTCTACCAAAAATGATTCAAAATGTCATTGGGATCGGGCCTCATGTAGAATAACCACTTTTTAAACCCTCACAGTGACCAAAATTGCCATTTTTACAGAGTTTTGCTTACTCAAAGCTTCAATTTTGACCAATTTCAGGCACAGAAATGACTTTAAACACACTTATTTTAGTTGAGAAGGTAATAATTCACATACAACCGTCATTTAAAGTCAAAAGATTAAATGTTAAATTTTCATCAATATTGACCATTTTTTGAACGTTCGACAGGTCCGGGGTCATCGTTTTTCATCAGAAAATTGAATTTTTTGGACTCTACCAAAAATGATTCAAAATGTCATTTGGATCGGGCCTCATGTTTAATAACCACTTTTTAAACCCTCACAGTGACCAAAATTGCCATTTTTTTCAGAGTTTTCGCTTACTCAAAGGCTTCAATTTTGACCAATTTCAGGCACAGAAATGACTTTAAACACACTTATTTTAGTTGAACAGGTAATAATTCACATACAGCCGTCATTTAAAGTCAAAAGATTAAATGTTAAATTTTCATCAATATTGACCATTTTTTGAACGTTCGACAGGTCCAGGATCATCGTTTTTCATCAGAAAATTGATTTTTTGGACTCTACCAAAAATGATTCAAAATGTCATTCGGATCGGGCCTCATGTTTAATAACCACTTTTTAAACCCTAACAGTGACCAAAATTGCCATTTTTACAGAGTTTTCGCTTACTCAAAAGCTTCAATTTTGACCAATTTCAGGCACTGAAATGACTGTAAACTCACTTATTTTAGTTGAAAAAGTAATAATTCATATCCAACCGTCATTTAAAGTCAAAAGATTAAATGTTAAAATTTCATCAATATTGACCACTTTTTTGAACGTTCGACAGGTTCATCGTTTTTCATCAGAAAATAGATTTTTTGGACTCTACCAAAAATGATTCAAAATGTCATTGGGATCGGGCCTCATGTAGAATAACCACTTTTTAAACCCTCACAGTGACCAAAATTGCCATTTTTACAGAGTTTTGCTTACTCAAAGCTTCAATTTTGACCAATTTCAGGCACAGAAATGACTTTAAACACACTTATTTTAGTTGAGAAGGTAATAATTCACATACAACCGTCATTTAAAGTCAAAAGATTAAATGTTAAATTTTCATCAATATTGACCATTTTTTGAACGTTCGACAGGTCCGGGGTCATCGTTTTTCATCAGAAAATTGAATTTTTTGGACTCTACCAAAAATGATTCAAAATGTCATTTGGATCGGGCCTCATGTTTAATAACCACTTTTTAAACCCTCACAGTGACCAAAATTGCCATTTTTTTCAGAGTTTTCGCTTACTCAAAGGCTTCAATTTTGACCAATTTCAGGCACAGAAATGACTTTAAACACACTTATTTTAGTTGAACAGGTAATAATTCACATACAGCCGTCATTTAAAGTCAAAAGATTAAATGTTAAATTTTCATCAATATTGACCATTTTTTGAACGTTCGACAGGTCCAGGATCATCGTTTTTCATCAGAAAATTGATTTTTTGGACTCTACCAAAAATGATTCAAAATGTCATTCGGATCGGGCCTCATGTTTAATAACCACTTTTTAAACCCTCACAGTGACCAAAATTGCCATTTTTACAGAGTTTTCGCTTACTCAAAAGCTTCAATTTTGACCAATTTCAGGCACTTAAATGACTTTAAACACACTTATTTTAGTTGAAAAAGTAATAATTCACATCCAACCTTCATTTAAAGTCAAAAGATTAAATGTTAAAATTCCATCAATATTGACCACTTTTTTGAACGTTCGACAGGTCCGGGGTCATCGTTTTTCATCAGAAAATTGATTTTTTGGACTCTACCAAAAATGATTCAAAATGTTATTTGGATCGGGCCTCATGTTTAATAACCACTTTTTAAACCCTAACAGTGACCAAAATTGCCATTTTTACAGAGTTTTCGCTTACTCAAAAGCTTCAATTTTGACCAATTTCAGGCACTGAAATGACTGTAAACTCACTTATTTTAGTTGAAAAAGTAATAATTCACATCCAACCGTCATTTAAAGTCAAAAGATTAAATGTTCAAATTTCATCAATATTGACCACTTTTTTGAACGTTCGACAGGTTCATCGTTTTTCATCAGAAAATAGATTTTTTGGACGCTACCAAAAATGATTCAAAATGTCATTGGGATCGGGCCTCATGTAGAATAACCACTTTTTAAACCCTCACAGTGACCAAAATTGCCATTTTTACAGAGTTTTCGCTTACTCAGACGCTTCAATTTTGACCAATTTCAAGCACAGAAGTGACTTTAAACACACTTATTTTAGTTGAACTGGTAATAATTCACATACAACCGTCATTTAAAGTCAAAAGATTAAATGTTAAATTTTCATCAATATTGACCATTTTTTGAACGTTCGACAGGTCCAGGGTCATCGTTTTTCATCAGAAAATTGATTTTTTGCACTCTACCAAAAATGATTCAAAATGTCATTTGGATCGGGCCTCATGTTGAATAACCACTTTTTAAACCCTCACAGTGACCAAAATTGCCATTTTTACAGAGTTTTCGCTTACTCAAAAGCTTCAATTTTGACCAATTTCAGGCACAGAAATGACTGTAAACTCACTTATTTTAGTTGAAAAAGTAATAATTCACATCCAACCGTCATTTAAAGTCAAAAGATTAAATGTTAAAATTTCATCAATATTGACCACTTTTTTGAACGTTCGACAGGTTCATCGTTTTTCATCAGAAAATAGATTTTTTGGACTCTACCAAAAATGATTCAAAATGTCATTGGGATCGGGCCTCATGTAGAATAACCACTTTTTAAACCCTCACAGTGACCAAAATTGCCATTTTTACAGAGTTTTGCTTACTCAAAGCTTCAATTTTGACCAATTTCAGGCACAGAAATGACTTTAAACACACTTATTTCAGTTGAGAAGGTAATAATTCACATACAACCGTCATTTAAAGTCAAAAGATTAAATGTTAAATTTTCATCAACATTGACAATTTTTTGAACGTTCGACAGGTCCGGGGTCATCGTTTTTCATCAGAAAATTGATTTTTTGGACTCTACCAAAAATGATTCAAAATGTCATTTGGATCGGGCCTCATGTTGAATAACCACTTTTTAAACCCTCACAGTGACCAAAATTGCCATTTTTACAGAGTTTTCGCTTATTCAAAAGCTTCAATTTTGACCAATTTCAGGCACAAAAATGACTTTAAACACACTTATTTTAGTTGAAAAAGTAATAATTCACATGCAACCGTCATTTAAAGTCAAAAGATCAAATGTTAAAATTTCATCAATATTGACCACTTTTTTGAACGTTCGACAGGTTCATCGTTTTTCATCAGAAAATAGATTTTTTGGACGCTACCAAAAATGATTCAAAATGTCATTGGGATCGGGCCTCATGTAGAATAACCACTTTTTAAACCCTCACAGTGACCAAAATTGCCATTTTTACAGAGTTTTTTTTACTCAAAGCTTCAATTTTGACCAATTTCAGGCACAGAAATGACTTTAAACACACTTATTTTAGTTGAGAAGGTAATAATTCACATACAACCATCATTTAAAGTCAAAAGATTAAATGTTAAATTTTCATCAATATTGACAATTTTTTCAACGTTCGACAGGTCCGGGGTCATCGTTTTTCATCAGAAAATTGAATTTTTTGGACTCTACCAAAAATGATTCAAAATGTCATTTGGATCGGGCCTCATGTTTAATAACCACTTTTTAAACCCTCACAGTGACCAAAATTGCCATTTTTACAGAGTTTTCGCTTACTCAAAAGCTTCAATTTTGACCAATTTCAGGCACTGAAATGACTGTAAACTCACTTATTTTAGTTGCAAAAGTAGTAATTCACATCCAACCGTCATTTAAAGTCAAAAGATTAAATGTTAAAATTTCATCAATATTGACCACTTTTTTGAACGTTCGACAGGTTCATCGTTTTTCATCAGAAAATAGATTTTTTGGACTCTACCAAAAATGATTCAAAATGTCATTGGGATCGGGCCTCATGTAGAATAACCACTTTTTAAACCCTCACAGTGACCAAAATTGCCATTTTTACAGAGTTTTGCTTACTCAAAGCTTCAATTTTGACCAATTTCAGGCACAGAAATGACTTTAAACACACTTATTTTAGTTGAGAAGGTAATAATTCACATACAACCGTCATTTAAAGTCAAAAGATTAAATGTTAAATTTTCATCAATATTGAGAATTTTTTGAACGTTCGACAGGTCCGGGGTCATCGTTTTTCATCAGAAAATTGATTTTTTGGACTCTACCAAAAATGATTCAAAATGTCATTTGGATCGGGCCTCATGTTGAATAACCACTTTTTAAACCCTCACAGTGACCAAAATTGCCATTTTTACAGAGTTTTCGCTTACTCAGACGCTTCAATTTTGACCAATTTCAAGCACAGAAGTGACTTTAAACACACTTATTTTAGTTGAACTGGTAATAATTCACATACAACCGTCATTTAAAGTCAAAAGATTAAATGTTAAATTTTCATCAATATTGACCATTTTTTGAACGTTCGACAGGTCCAGGGTCATCGTTTTTCATCAGAAAATTGATTTTTTGCACTCTACCAAAAATGATTCAAAATGTCATTTGGATCGGGCCTCATGTTGAATAACCACTTTTTAAACCCTCACAGTGACCAAAATTGCCATTTTTACAGAGTTTTCGCTTACTCAAAAGCTTCAATTTTGACCAATTTCAGGCACAGAAATGACTGTAAACTCACTTATTTTAGTTGAAAAAGTAATAATTCACATCCAACCGTCATTTAAAGTCGAAAGATTAAATGTTAAAATTTCATCAATATTGACCACTTTTTTGAACGTTCGACAGGTTCATCGTTTTTCATCAGAAAATAGATTTTTTGGACTCTACCAAAAATGATTCAAAATGTCATTGGGATCGGGCCTCATGTAGAATAACCACTTTTTAAACCCTCACAGTGACCAAAATTGCCATTTTTACAGAGTTTTGCTTACTCAAAGCTTCAATTTTGACCAATTTCAGGCACAGAAATGCCTTTAAACACACTTATTTTAGTTGAGAAGGTAATAATTCACATTCAACCGTCATTTAAAGTCAAAAGATTAAATGTTAAATTTTCATCAACATTGACAATTTTTTGAACGTTCGACAGGTCCGGGGTCATCGTTTTTCATCAGAAAATTGATTTTTTAGACTCTACCAAAAATGATTCAAAATGTCATTTGGATCGGGCCTCATGTTGAATAACCACTTTTTAAACCCTCACAGTGACCAAAATTGCCATTTTTACAGAGTTTTCGCTTATTCAGACGCTTCAATTTTGACCAATTTCAAGCACAGAAGTGACTTTAAACACACTTATTTTAGTTGAACTGGTAATAATTCACATACAACCGTCATTTAAAGTCAAAAGATTAAATGTTAAATTGTCATCAATATTGACCATTTTTTGAACGTTCGACAGGTCCAGGGTCATCGTTTTTCATCAGAAAATTGATTTTTTGCACTCTACCAAAAATGATTCAAAATGTCATTTGGATCGGGCCTCATGTTGAATAACCACTTTTTAAACCCTCACAGTGACCAAAATTGCCATTTTTACAGAGTTTTCGCTTACTCAAAAGCTTCAATTTTGACCAATTTCAGGCACAGAAATGACTGTAAACTCACTTATTTTAGTTGAAAAAGTAATAATTCACATCCAACCGTCATTTAAAGTCAAAAGATTAAATGTTAAAATTTCATCAATATTGACCACTTTTTTGAACGTTCGACAGGTTCATCGTTTTTCATCAGAAAATAGATTTTTTGGACTCTACCAAAAATGATTCAAAATGTCATTGGGATCGGGCCTCATGTAGAATAACCACTTTTTAAACCCTCACAGTGACCAAAATTGCCATTTTTACAGAGTTTTGCTTACTCAAAGCTTCAATTTTGACCAATTTCAGGCATAGAAATGACTTTAAACACACTTATTTTAGTTGAGAAGGTAATAATTCACATACAACCGTCATTTAAAGTCAAAAGATTAAATGTTAAATTTTCATCAACATTGACAATTTTTTGAACGTTCGACAGGTCCGGGGTCATCGTTTTTCATCAGAAAATTGATTTTTTGGACTCTACTAAAAATGATTCAAAATGTCATTTGGATCGGGCCTCATGTTGAATAACCACTTTTTAAACCCTCACAGTGACCAAAATTCCCATTTTTACTGAGTTTTCGCTTACTCAAAAGCTTCAATTTTGACCAATTTCAGGCACAGAAATGACTTTAAACACACTTATTTTAGTTGAAAGAGTAATATTTCACATCCAACCGTCATTTAAAGTCAAAAGATTAAATGTTAAAATTTCATCAATATTGATCACTTTTTTGAAAGTTCGAGAGGTCCGGGGTCATTGTTTTTCATCAGAAAATTGATTTTTTGGACTCTACCAGAAATTATTCAAAATGTCATTGGGATCGGGCCTCATGTAGAATAACCACTTTTTAAACCCTCACAGTGACCAAAATTGCCATTTTTACAGAGTTTTGCTTACTCAAAAGCTTTAATTTTGACCAATTTCAGGCACAGAAGTGACTTTAAACAAACTTATTTTAGTTGAACAGGTAATAATTCACATACAACCGTCATTTAAAGTCAAAAGATTAAATGTTATATTTTCATTAATATTGACCATTTTTTGAACGTTCGACAGGTCCAGGGTCATCGTTTTTCATCAGAAAATTGATTTTTTGCACTCTACCAAAAATGATTCAAAATGTCATTTGGATCGGGCCTCATGTTGAATAACCACTTTTTAAACCCTCACAGTGACCAAAATTGCCATTTTTACAGAGTTTTCGCTTACTCAAAAGTTTCAATTTTGACCAATTTCAGGCACAGAAATGGCTTTAAACACACTTATTTTAGTTGAAAAAGTAATAATTCACATCCAACCATCATTTAAAGTCAAAAGATTAAATGTTAAATTTTCATCAATATTGACCATTTTTTGAACGTTCGACAGGTCCGGGGTCATCGTTTTTCATCACAAAATTGAATTTTTTGGACTCTACCAAAAATGATTCAAAATGTCATTTGGATCGGGCCTCATGTTTAATAACCACTTTTTAAACCCTCACAGTGACCAAAATTGCCATTTTTTTCAGAGTTTTCGCTTACTCAAAAGTTTCAATTTTGACCAATTTCAGGCACAGAAATGGCTTTAAACACACTTATTTTAGTTGAAAAAGTAATAATTCACATCCAACCATCATTTAAAGTCAAAAGATTAAATGTTAAATTTTCATCAATATTGACCATTTTTTGAACGTTCGACAGGTCCGGGGTCATCGTTTTTCATCACAAAATTGAATTTTTTGGACTCTACCAAAAATGATTCAAAATGTCATTTGGATCGGGCCTCATGTTGAATAACCACTTTTTAAACCCTAACAGTGACCAAAATTGCCATTTTTACACAGTTTTCGCTTACTCAAAAGCTTCCATTTTGACCAATTTCAGGCACTGAAATGACTGTAAACTCACTTATTTTAGTTGAAAAGGTAATAATTCATATCCAACCGTCATTTAAAGTCAAAAGATTAAATGTTAAAATTTCATCAATATTGACCACTTTTTTGAACGTTCGACAGGTTCATCGTTTTTCATCAGAAAATAGATTTTTTGGACTCTACCAAAAATGATTCAAAATGTCATTGGGATCGGGCCTCATGTAGAATAACCACTTTTTAAACCCTCACAGTGACCAAAATTGCCATTTTTACAGAGTTTTGCTTACTCAAAGCTTCAATTTTGACCAATTTCAGGCACAGAAATGACTTTAAACACACTTATTTTAGTTGAGAAGGTAATAATTCACATACAACCGTCATTTAAAGTCAAAAGATTAAATGTTAAATTTTCATCAATATTGACCATTTTTTGAACGTTCGACAGGTCCGGGGTCATCGTTTTTCATCAGAAAATTGAATTTTTTGGACTCTACCAAAAATGATTCAAAATGTCATTTGGATCGGGCCTCATGTTTAATAACCACTTTTTAAACCCTCACAGTGACCAAAATTGCCATTTTTTTCAGAGTTTTCGCTTACTCAAAGGCTTCAATTTTGACCAATTTCAGGCACAGAAATGACTTTAAACACACTTATTTTAGTTGAACAGGTAATAATTCACATACAGCCGTCATTTAAAGTCAAAAGATTAAATGTTAAATTTTCATCAATATTGACCATTTTTTGAACGTTCGACAGGTCCAGGATCATCGTTTTTCATCAGAAAATTGATTTTTTGGACTCTACCAAAAATGATTCAAAATGTCATTCGGATCGGGCCTCATGTTTAATAACCACTTTTTAAACCCTCACAGTGACCAAAATTGCCATTTTTACAGAGTTTTCGCTTACTCAAAAGCTTCAATTTTGACCAATTTCAGGCACTTAAATGACTTTAAACACACTTATTTTAGTTGAAAAAGTAATAATTCACATCCAACCTTCATTTAAAGTCAAAAGATTAAATGTTAAAATTCCATCAATATTGACCACTTTTTTGAACGTTCGACAGGTCCGGGGTCATCGTTTTTCATCAGAAAATTGATTTTTTGGACTCTACCAAAAATGATTCAAAATGTTATTTGGATCGGGCCTCATGTTTAATAACCACTTTTTAAACCCTAACAGTGACCAAAATTGCCATTTTTACAGAGTTTTCGCTTACTCAAAAGCTTCAATTTTGACCAATTTCAGGCACTGAAATGACTGTAAACTCACTTATTTTAGTTGAAAAAGTAATAATTCACATCCAACCGTCATTTAAAGTCAAAAGATTAAATGTTCAAATTTCATCAATATTGACCACTTTTTTGAACGTTCGACAGGTTCATCGTTTTTCATCAGAAAATAGATTTTTTGGACGCTACCAAAAATGATTCAAAATGTCATTGGGATCGGGCCTCATGTAGAATAACCACTTTTTAAACCCTCACAGTGACCAAAATTGCCATTTTTACAGAGTTTTCGCTTACTCAGACGCTTCAATTTTGACCAATTTCAAGCACAGAAGTGACTTTAAACACACTTATTTTAGTTGAACTGGTAATAATTCACATACAACCGTCATTTAAAGTCAAAAGATTAAATGTTATATTTTCATCAATATTGACCATTTTTTGAACGTTCGACAGGTCCAGGGTCATCGTTTTTCATCAGAAAATTGATTTTTTGCACTCTACCAAAAATGATTCAAAATGTCATTTGGATCGGGCCTCATGTTGAATAACCACTTTTTAAACCCTCACAGTGACCAAAATTGCCATTTTTACAGAGTTTTCGCTTACTCAAAAGCTTCAATTTTGACCAATTTCAGGCACAGAAATGACTGTAAACTCACTTATTTTAGTTGAAAAAGTAATAATTCACATCCAACCGTCATTTAAAGTCAAAAGATTAAATGTTAAAATTTCATCAATATTGACCACTTTTTTGAACGTTCGACAGGTTCATCGTTTTTCATCAGAAAATAGATTTTTTGGACTCTACCAAAAATGATTCAAAATGTCATTGGGATCGGGCCTCATGTAGAATAACCACTTTTTAAACCCTCACAGTGACCAAAATTGCCATTTTTACAGAGTTTTGCTTACTCAAAGCTTCAATTTTGACCAATTTCAGGCACAGAAATGACTTTAAACACACTTATTTCAGTTGAGAAGGTAATAATTCACATACAACCGTCATTTAAAGTCAAAAGATTAAATGTTAAATTTTCATCAACATTGACAATTTTTTGAACGTTCGACAGGTCCGGGGTCATCGTTTTTCATCAGAAAATTGATTTTTTGGACTCTACCAAAAATGATTCAAAATGTCATTTGGATCGGGCCTCATGTTGAATAACCACTTTTTAAACCCTCACAGTGACCAAAATTGCCATTTTTACAGAGTTTTCGCTTATTCAAAAGCTTCAATTTTGACCAATTTCAGGCACAAAAATGACTTTAAACACACTTATTTTAGTTGAAAAAGTAATAATTCACATGCAACCGTCATTTAAAGTCAAAAGATCAAATGTTAAAATTTCATCAATATTGACCACTTTTTTGAACTTTCGACAGGTTCATCGTTTTTCATCAGAAAATAGATTTTTGGGACGCTACCAAAAATGATTCAAAATGTCATTGGGATCGGGCCTCATGTAGAATAACCACTTTTTAAACCCTCACAGTGACCAAAATTGCCATTTTTACAGAGTTTTTTTTACTCAAAGCTTCAATTTTGACCAATTTCAGGCACAGAAATGACTTTAAACACACTTATTTTAGTTGAGAAGGTAATAATTCACATACAACCATCATTTAAAGTCAAAAGATTAAATGTTATATTTTCATCAATATTGATCACTTTTTTGAAAGTTCGAGAGGTCCGGGGTCATTGTTTTTCATCAGAAAATTGATTTTTTGGACTCTACCAGAAATTATTCAAAATGTCATTGGGATCGGGCCTCATGTAGAATAACCACTTTTTAAACCCTCACAGTGACCAAAATTGCCATTTTTACAGAGTTTTGCTTACTCAAAAGCTTTAATTTTGACCAATTTCAGGCACAGAAGTGACTTTAAACAAACTTATTTTAGTTGAACAGGTAATAATTCACATACAACCGTCATTTAAAGTCAAAAGATTAAATGTTATATTTTCATTAATATTGACCATTTTTTGAACGTTCGACAGGTCCAGGGTCATCGTTTTTCATCAGAAAATTGATTTTTTGCACTCTACCAAAAATGATTCAAAATGTCATTTGGATCGGGCCTCATGTTTAATAACCACTTTTTAAACCCTCACAGTGACCAAAATTGCCATTTTTTTCAGAGTTTTCGCTTACTCAAAGGCTTCAATTTTGACCAATTTCAGGCACAGAAATGACTTTAAACACACTTATTTTAGTTGAACAGGTAATAATTCACATACAGCCGTCATTTAAAGTCAAAAGATTAAATGTTAAATTTTCATCAATATTGACCATTTTTTGAACGTTCGACAGGTCCAGGGTCATCGTTTTTCATCAGAAAATTGATTTTTTGGACTCTACCAAAAATGATTCAAAATGTCATTCGGATCGGGCCTCATGTTTAATAACCACTTTTTAAACCCTCACAGTGACCAAAATTGCCATTTTTACAGAGTTTTCGCTTACTCAAAAGCTTCAATTTTGACCGATTTCAGGCACTTAAATGACTTTAAACACACTTATTTTAGTTGAAAAAGTAATAATTCACATCCAACCTTCATTTAAAGTCAAAAGATTAAATGTTAAAATTCCATCAATATTGACCACTTTTTTGAACGTTCGACAGGTCCGGGGTCATCGTTTTTCATCAGAAAATTGATTTTTGGGACTCTACCAAAAATGATTCAAAATGTTATTTGGATCGGGCCTCATGTTTAATAACCACTTTTTAAACCCTAACAGTGACCAAAATTGCCATTTTTACAGAGTTTTCGCTTACTCAAAAGCTTCAATTTTGACCAATTTCAGGCACTGAAATGACTGTAAACTCACTTATTTTAGTTGAAAAAGTAATAATTCATATCCAACCGTCATTTAAAGTCAAAAGATTAAATGTTAAAATGTCATCAATATTGACCACTTTTTTGAACGTTCGACAGGTTCATCGTTTTTCATCAGAAAATAGATTTTTTGGACTCTACCAAAAATGATTCAAAATGTCATTGGGATCGGGCCTCATGTAGAATAACCACTTTTTAAACCCTCACAGTGACCAAAATTGCCATTTTTACAGAGTTTTGCTTACTCAAAGCTTCAATTTTGACCAATTTCAGGCACAGAAATGACTTTAAACACACTTATTTTAGTTGAGAAGGTAATAATTCACATACAACCGTCATTTAAAGTCAAAAGATTAAATGTTAAATTTTCATCAATATTGACCATTTTTTGAACGTTCGACAGGTCCGGGGTCATCGTTTTTCATCAGAAAATTGAATTTTTTGGACTCTACCAAAAATGATTCAAAATGTCATTTGGATCGGGCCTCATGTTTAATAACCACTTTTTAAACCCTCACAGTGACCAAAATTGCCATTTTTTTCAGAGTTTTCGCTTACTCAAAGGCTTCAATTTTGACCAATTTCAGGCACAGAAATGACTTTAAACACACTTATTTTAGTTGAACAGGTAATAATTCACATACAGCCGTCATTTAAAGTCAAAAGATTAAATGTTAAATTTTCATCAATATTGACAATTTTTTCAACGTTCGACAGGTCCGGGGTCATCGTTTTTCATCAGAAAATTGAATTTTTTGGACTCTACCAAAAATGATTCAAAATGTCATTTGGATCGGGCCTCATGTTTAATAACCACTTTTTAAACCCTCACAGTGACCAAAATTGCCATTTTTACAGAGTTTTCGCTTACTCAAAAGCTTCAATTTTGACCAATTTCAGGCACTGAAATGACTGTAAACTCACTTATTTTAGTTGCAAAAGTAGTAATTCACATCCAACCGTCATTTAAAGTCAAAAGATTAAATGTTAAAATTTCATCAATATTGACCACTTTTTTGAACGTTCGACAGGTTCATCGTTTTTCATCAGAAAATAGATTTTTTGGACTCTACCAAAAATGATTCAAAATGTCATTGGGATCGGGCCTCATGTAGAATAACCACTTTTTAAACCCTCACAGTGACCAAAATTGCCATTTTTACAGAGTTTTGCTTACTCAAAGCTTCAATTTTGACCAATTTCAGGCACAGAAATGACTTTAAACACACTTATTTTAGTTGAGAAGGTAATAATTCACATACAACCGTCATTTAAAGTCAAAAGATTAAATGTTAAATTTTCATCAATATTGAGAATTTTTTGAACGTTCGACAGGTCCGGGGTCATCGTTTTTCATCAGAAAATTGATTTTTTGGACTCTACCAAAAATGATTCAAAATGTCATTTGGATCGGGCCTCATGTTGAATAACCACTTTTTAAACCCTCACAGTGACCAAAATTGCCATTTTTACAGAGTTTTCGCTTACTCAGACGCTTCAATTTTGACCAATTTCAAGCACAGAAGTGACTTTAAACACACTTATTTTAGTTGAACTGGTAATAATTCACATACAACCGTCATTTAAAGTCAAAAGATTAAATGTTAAATTTTCATCAATATTGACCATTTTTTGAACGTTCGACAGGTCCAGGGTCATCGTTTTTCATCAGAAAATTGATTTTTTGCACTCTACCAAAAATGATTCAAAATGTCATTTGGATCGGGCCTCATGTTGAATAACCACTTTTTAAACCCTCACAGTGACCAAAATTGCCATTTTTACAGAGTTTTCGCTTACTCAAAAGCTTCAATTTTGACCAATTTCAGGCACAGAAATGACTGTAAACTCACTTATTTTAGTTGAAAAAGTAATAATTCACATCCAACCGTCATTTAAAGTCGAAAGATTAAATGTTAAAATTTCATCAATATTGACCACTTTTTTGAACGTTCGACAGGTTCATCGTTTTTCATCAGAAAATAGATTTTTTGGACTCTACCAAAAATGATTCAAAATGTCATTGGGATCGGGCCTCATGTAGAATAACCACTTTTTAAACCCTCACAGTGACCAAAATTGCCATTTTTACAGAGTTTTGCTTACTCAAAGCTTCAATTTTGACCAATTTCAGGCACAGAAATGCCTTTAAACACACTTATTTTAGTTGAGAAGGTAATAATTCACATTCAACCGTCATTTAAAGTCAAAAGATTAAATGTTAAATTTTCATCAACATTGACAATTTTTTGAACGTTCGACAGGTCCGGGGTCATCGTTTTTCATCAGAAAATTGATTTTTTAGACTCTACCAAAAATGATTCAAAATGTCATTTGGATCGGGCCTCATGTTGAATAACCACTTTTTAAACCCTCACAGTGACCAAAATTGCCATTTTTACAGAGTTTTCGCTTATTCAGACGCTTCAATTTTGACCAATTTCAAGCACAGAAGTGACTTTAAACACACTTATTTTAGTTGAACTGGTAATAATTCACATACAACCGTCATTTAAAGTCAAAAGATTAAATGTTAAATTGTCATCAATATTGACCATTTTTTGAACGTTCGACAGGTCCAGGGTCATCGTTTTTCATCAGAAAATTGATTTTTTGCACTCTACCAAAAATGATTCAAAATGTCATTTGGATCGGGCCTCATGTTGAATAACCACTTTTTAAACCCTCACAGTGACCAAAATTGCCATTTTTACAGAGTTTTCGCTTACTCAAAAGCTTCAATTTTGACCAATTTCAGGCACAGAAATGACTGTAAACTCACTTATTTTAGTTGAAAAAGTAATAATTCACATCCAACCGTCATTTAAAGTCAAAAGATTAAATGTTAAAATTTCATCAATATTGACCACTTTTTTGAACGTTCGACAGGTTCATCGTTTTTCATCAGAAAATAGATTTTTTGGACTCTACCAAAAATGATTCAAAATGTCATTGGGATCGGGCCTCATGTAGAATAACCACTTTTTAAACCCTCACAGTGACCAAAATTGCCATTTTTACAGAGTTTTGCTTACTCAAAGCTTCAATTTTGACCAATTTCAGGCATAGAAATGACTTTAAACACACTTATTTTAGTTGAGAAGGTAATAATTCACATACAACCGTCATTTAAAGTCAAAAGATTAAATGTTAAATTTTCATCAACATTGACAATTTTTTGAACGTTCGACAGGTCCGGGGTCATCGTTTTTCTTCAGAAAATTGATTTTTTGGACTCTACTAAAAATGATTCAAAATGTCATTTGGATCGGGCCTCATGTTGAATAACCACTTTTTAAACCCTCACAGTGACCAAAATTCCCATTTTTACTGAGTTTTCGCTTACTCAAAAGCTTCAATTTTGACCAATTTCAGGCACAGAAATGACTTTAAACACACTTATTTTAGTTGAAAGAGTAATATTTCACATCCAACCGTCATTTAAAGTCAAAAGATTAAATGTTAAAATTTCATCAATATTGATCACTTTTTTGAAAGTTCGAGAGGTCCGGGGTCATTGTTTTTCATCAGAAAATTGATTTTTTGGACTCTACCAGAAATTATTCAAAATGTCATTGGGATCGGGCCTCATGTAGAATAACCACTTTTTAAACCCTCACAGTGACCAAAATTGCCATTTTTACAGAGTTTTGCTTACTCAAAAGCTTTAATTTTGACCAATTTCAGGCACAGAAGTGACTTTAAACAAACTTATTTTAGTTGAACAGGTAATAATTCACATACAACCGTCATTTAAAGTCAAAAGATTAAATGTTATATTTTCATTAATATTGACCATTTTTTGAACGTTCGACAGGTCCAGGGTCATCGTTTTTCATCAGAAAATTGATTTTTTGCACTCTACCAAAAATGATTCAAAATGTCATTTGGATCGGGCCTCATGTTGAATAACCACTTTTTAAACCCTCACAGTGACCAAAATTGCCATTTTTACAGAGTTTTCGCTTACTCAAAAGTTTCAATTTTGACCAATTTCAGGCACAGAAATGGCTTTAAACACACTTATTTTAGTTGAAAAAGTAATAATTCACATCCAACCATCATTTAAAGTCAAAAGATTAAATGTTAAATTTTCATCAATATTGACCATTTTTTGAACGTTCGACAGGTCCGGGGTCATCGTTTTTCATCACAAAATTGAATTTTTTGGACTCTACCAAAAATGATTCAAAATGTCATTTGGATCGGGCCTCATGTTTAATAACCACTTTTTAAACCCTCACAGTGACCAAAATTGCCATTTTTTTCAGAGTTTTCGCTTACTCAAAGGCTTCAATTTTGACCAATTTCAGGCACAGAAATGACTTTAAACACACTTATTTTAGTTGAACAGGTAATAATTCACATACAGCCGTCATTTAAAGTCAAAAGATTAAATGTTAAATTTTCATCAATATTGACCATTTTTTGAACGTTCGACAGGTCCAGGGTCATCGTTTTTCATCAGAAAATTGATTTTTTGGACTCTACCAAAAATGATTCAAAATGTCATTCGGATCGGGCCTCATGTTTAATAACCACTTTTTAAACCCTCACAGTGACCAAAATTGCCATTTTTACAGAGTTTTCGCTTACTCAAAAGCTTCAATTTTGACCGATTTCAGGCACTTAAATGACTTTAAACACACTTATTTTAGTTGAAAAAGTAATAATTCACATCCAACCTTCATTTAAAGTCAAAAGATTAAATGTTAAAATTCCATCAATATTGACCACTTTTTTGAACGTTCGACAGGTCCGGGGTCATCGTTTTTCATCAGAAAATTGATTTTTGGGACTCTACCAAAAATGATTCAAAATGTTATTTGGATCGGGCCTCATGTTTAATAACCACTTTTTAAACCCTAACAGTGACCAAAATTGCCATTTTTACACAGTTTTCGCTTACTCAAAAGCTTCAATTTTGACCAATTTCAGGCACTGAAATGACTGTAAACTCACTTATTTTAGTTGAAAAAGTAATAATTCATATCCAACCGTCATTTAAAGTCAAAAGATTAAATGTTAAAATTTCATCAATATTGACCACTTTTTTGAACGTTCGACAGGTTCATCGTTTTTCATCAGAAAATAGATTTTTTGGACTCTACCAAAAATGATTCAAAATGTCATTGGGATCGGGCCTCATGTAGAATAACCACTTTTTAAACCCTCACAGTGACCAAAATTGCCATTTTTACAGAGTTTTGCTTACTCAAAGCTTCAATTTTGACCAATTTCAGGCACAGAAATGACTTTAAACACACTTATTTTAGTTGAGAAGGTAATAATTCACATACAACCGTCATTTAAAGTCAAAAGATTAAATGTTAAATTTTCATCAATATTGACCATTTTTTGAACGTTCGACAGGTCCGGGGTCATCGTTTTTCATCAGAAAATTGAATTTTTTGGACTCTACCAAAAATGATTCAAAATGTCATTTGGATCGGGCCTCATGTTTAATAACCACTTTTTAAACCCTCACAGTGACCAAAATTGCCATTTTTTTCAGAGTTTTCGCTTACTCAAAGGCTTCAATTTTGACCAATTTCAGGCACAGAAATGACTTTAAACACACTTATTTTAGTTGAACAGGTAATAATTCACATACAGCCGTCATTTAAAGTCAAAAGATTAAATGTTAAATTTTCATCAATATTGACCATTTTTTGAACGTTCGACAGGTCCAGGATCATCGTTTTTCATCAGAAAATTGATTTTTTGGACTCTACCAAAAATGATTCAAAATGTCATTCGGATCGGGCCTCATGTTTAATAACCACTTTTTAAACCCTCACAGTGACCAAAATTGCCATTTTTACAGAGTTTTCGCTTACTCAAAAGCTTCAATTTTGACCAATTTCAGGCACTTAAATGACTTTAAACACACTTATTTTAGTTGAAAAAGTAATAATTCACATCCAACCTTCATTTAAAGTCAAAAGATTAAATGTTAAAATTCCATCAATATTGACCACTTTTTTGAACGTTCGACAGGTCCGGGGTCATCGTTTTTCATCAGAAAATTGATTTTTTGGACTCTACCAAAAATGATTCAAAATGTTATTTGGATCGGGCCTCATGTTTAATAACCACTTTTTAAACCCTAACAGTGACCAAAATTGCCATTTTTACAGAGTTTTCGCTTACTCAAAAGCTTCAATTTTGACCAATTTCAGGCACTGAAATGACTGTAAACTCACTTATTTTAGTTGAAAAAGTAATAATTCACATCCAACCGTCATTTAAAGTCAAAAGATTAAATGTTCAAATTTCATCAATATTGACCACTTTTTTGAACGTTCGACAGGTTCATCGTTTTTCATCAGAAAATAGATTTTTTGGACGCTACCAAAAATGATTCAAAATGTCATTGGGATCGGGCCTCATGTAGAATAACCACTTTTTAAACCCTCACAGTGACCAAAATTGCCATTTTTACAGAGTTTTCGCTTACTCAGACGCTTCAATTTTGACCAATTTCAAGCACAGAAGTGACTTTAAACACACTTATTTTAGTTGAACTGGTAATAATTCACATACAACCGTCATTTAAAGTCAAAAGATTAAATGTTATATTTTCATCAATATTGACCATTTTTTGAACGTTCGACAGGTCCAGGGTCATCGTTTTTCATCAGAAAATTGATTTTTTGCACTCTACCAAAAATGATTCAAAATGTCATTTGGATCGGGCCTCATGTTGAATAACCACTTTTTAAACCCTCACAGTGACCAAAATTGCCATTTTTACAGAGTTTTCGCTTACTCAAAAGCTTCAATTTTGACCAATTTCAGGCACAGAAATGACTGTAAACTCACTTATTTTAGTTGAAAAAGTAATAATTCACATCCAACCGTCATTTAAAGTCAAAAGATTAAATGTTAAAATTTCATCAATATTGACCACTTTTTTGAACGTTCGACAGGTTCATCGTTTTTCATCAGAAAATAGATTTTTTGGACTCTACCAAAAATGATTCAAAATGTCATTGGGATCGGGCCTCATGTAGAATAACCACTTTTTAAACCCTCACAGTGACCAAAATTGCCATTTTTACAGAGTTTTGCTTACTCAAAGCTTCAATTTTGACCAATTTCAGGCACAGAAATGACTTTAAACACACTTATTTCAGTTGAGAAGGTAATAATTCACATACAACCGTCATTTAAAGTCAAAAGATTAAATGTTAAATTTTCATCAACATTGACAATTTTTTGAACGTTCGACAGGTCCGGGGTCATCGTTTTTCATCAGAAAATTGATTTTTTGGACTCTACCAAAAATGATTCAAAATGTCATTTGGATCGGGCCTCATGTTGAATAACCACTTTTTAAACCCTCACAGTGACCAAAATTGCCATTTTTACAGAGTTTTCGCTTATTCAAAAGCTTCAATTTTGACCAATTTCAGGCACAAAAATGACTTTAAACACACTTATTTTAGTTGAAAAAGTAATAATTCACATGCAACCGTCATTTAAAGTCAAAAGATCAAATGTTAAAATTTCATCAATATTGACCACTTTTTTGAACTTTCGACAGGTTCATCGTTTTTCATCAGAAAATAGATTTTTGGGACGCTACCAAAAATGATTCAAAATGTCATTGGGATCGGGCCTCATGTAGAATAACCACTTTTTAAACCCTCACAGTGACCAAAATTGCCATTTTTACAGAGTTTTTTTTACTCAAAGCTTCAATTTTGACCAATTTCAGGCACAGAAATGACTTTAAACACACTTATTTTAGTTGAGAAGGTAATAATTCACATACAACCATCATTTAAAGTCAAAAGATTAAATGTTATATTTTCATCAATATTGATCACTTTTTTGAAAGTTCGAGAGGTCCGGGGTCATTGTTTTTCATCAGAAAATTGATTTTTTGGACTCTACCAGAAATTATTCAAAATGTCATTGGGATCGGGCCTCATGTAGAATAACCACTTTTTAAACCCTCACAGTGACCAAAATTGCTATTTTTACAGAGTTTTGCTTACTCAAAAGCTTTAATTTTGACCAATTTCAGGCACAGAAGTGACTTTAAACAAACTTATTTTAGTTGAACAGGTAATAATTCACATACAACCGTCATTTAAAGTCAAAAGATTAAATGTTATATTTTCATTAATATTGACCATTTTTTGAACGTTCGACAGGTCCAGGGTCATCGTTTTTCATCAGAAAATTGATTTTTTGCACTCTACCAAAAATGATTCAAAATGTCATTTGGATCGGGCCTCATGTTGAATAACCACTTTTTAAACCCTCACAGTGACCAAAATTGCCATTTTTACAGAGTTTTCGCTTACTCAAAAGTTTCAATTTTGACCAATTTCAGGCACAGAAATAGCTTTAAACACACTTATTTTAGTTGAAAAAGTAATAATTCACATCCAACCATCATTTAAAGTCAAAAGATTAAATGTTAAATTTTCATCAATATTGACCATTTTTTGAACGTTCGACAGGTCTGGGGTCATCGTTTTTCATCACAAAATTGAATTTTTTGGACTCTACCAAAAATGATTCAAAATGTCATTTGGATCGGGCCTCATGTTTAATAACCACTTTTTAAACCCTCACAGTGACCAAAATTGCCATTTTTTTCAGAGTTTTCGCTTACTCAAAGGCTTCAATTTTGACCAATTTCAGGCACAGAAATGACTTTAAACACACTTATTTTAGTTGAACAGGTAATAATTCACATACAGCCGTCATTTAAAGTCAAAAGATTAAATGTTAAATTTTCATCAATATTGACCATTTTTTGAACGTTCGACAGGTCCAGGGTCATCGTTTTTCATCAGAAAATTGATTTTTTGGACTCTACCAAAAATGATTCAAAATGTCATTCGGATCGGGCCTCATGTTTAATAACCACTTTTTAAACCCTCACAGTGACCAAAATTGCCATTTTTACAGAGTTTTCGCTTACTCAAAAGCTTCAATTTTGACCGATTTCAGGCACTTAAATGACTTTAAACACACTTATTTTAGTTGAAAAAGTAATAATTCACATCCAACCTTCATTTAAAGTCAAAAGATTAAATGTTAAAATTCCATCAATATTGACCACTTTTTTGAACGTTCGACAGGTCCGGGGTCATCGTTTTTCATCAGAAAATTGATTTTTGGGACTCTACCAAAAATGATTCAAAATGTTATTTGGATCGGGCCTCATGTTTAATAACCACTTTTTAAACCCTAACAGTGACCAAAATTGCCATTTTTACAGAGTTTTCGCTTACTCAAAAGCTTCAATTTTGACCAATTTCAGGCACTGAAATGACTGTAAACTCACTTATTTTAGTTGAAAAAGTAATAATTCATATCCAACCGTCATTTAAAGTCAAAAGATTAAATGTTAAAATTTCATCAATATTGACCACTTTTTTGAACGTTCGACAGGTTCATCGTTTTTCATCAGAAAATAGATTTTTTGGACTCTACCAAAAATGATTCAAAATGTCATTGGGATCGGGCCTCATGTAGAATAACCACTTTTTAAACCCTCACAGTGACCAAAATTGCCATTTTTACAGAGTTTTGCTTACTCAAAGCTTCAATTTTGACCAATTTCAGGCACAGAAATGACTTTAAACACACTTATTTTAGTTGAGAAGGTAATAATTCACATACAACCGTCATTTAAAGTCAAAAGATTAAATGTTAAATTTTCATCAATATTGACCATTTTTTGAACGTTCGACAGGTCCGGGGTCATCGTTTTTCATCAGAAAATTGAATTTTTTGGACTCTACCAAAAATGATTCAAAATGTCATTTGGATCGGGCCTCATGTTTAATAACCACTTTTTAAACCCTCACAGTGACCAAAATTGCCATTTTTTTCAGAGTTTTCGCTTACTCAAAGGCTTCAATTTTGACCAATTTCAGGCACAGAAATGACTTTAAACACACTTATTTTAGTTGAACAGGTAATAATTCACATACAGCCGTCATTTAAAGTCAAAAGATTAAATGTTAATTTTTCATCAATATTGACCATTTTTTGAACGTTCGACAGGTCCAGGATCATCGTTTTTCATCAGAAAATTGATTTTTTGGACTCTACCAAAAATGATTCAAAATGTCATTCGGATCGGGCCTCATGTTTAATAACCACTTTTTAAACCCTCACAGTGACCAAAATTGCCATTTTTACAGAGTTTTCGCTTACTCAAAAGCTTCAATTTTGACCAATTTCAGGCACTTAAATGACTTTAAACACACTTATTTTAGTTGAAAAAGTAATAATTCACATCCAACCTTCATTTAAAGTCAAAAGATTAAATGTTAAAATTCCATCAATATTGACCACTTTTTTGAACGTTCGACAGGTCCGGGGTCATCGTTTTTCATCAGAAAATTGATTTTTTGGACTCTACCAAAAATGATTCAAAATGTTATTTGGATCGGGCCTCATGTTTAATAACCACTTTTTAAACCCTAACAGTGACCAAAATTGCCATTTTTACAGAGTTTTCGCTTACTCAAAAGCTTCAATTTTGACCAATTTCAGGCACTGAAATGACTGTAAACTCACTTATTTTAGTTGAAAAAGTAATAATTCACATCCAACCGTCATTTAAAGTCAAAAGATTAAATGTTCAAATTTCATCAATATTGACCACTTTTTTGAACGTTCGACAGGTTCATCGTTTTTCATCAGAAAATTGATTTTTTGCACTCTACCAAAAATGATTCAAAATGTCATTTGGATCGGGCCTCATGTTGAATAACCACTTTTTAAACCCTCACAGTGACCAAAATTGCCATTTTTACAGAGTTTTCGCTTACTCAAAAGCTTCAATTTTGACCAATTTCAGGCACAGAAATGACTGTAAACTCACTTATTTTAGTTGAAAAAGTAATAATTCACATCCAACCGTCATTTAAAGTCAAAAGATTAAATGTTAAAATTTCATCAATATTGACCACTTTTTTGAACGTTCGACAGGTTCATCGTTTTTCATCAGAAAATAGATTTTTTGGACTCTACCAAAAATGATTCAAAATGTCATTGGGATCGGGCCTCATGTAGAATAACCACTTTTTAAACCCTCACAGTGACCAAAATTGCCATTTTTACAGAGTTTTGCTTACTCAAAGCTTCAATTTTGACCAATTTCAGGCACAGAAATGACTTTAAACACACTTATTTCAGTTGAGAAGGTAATAATTCACATACAACCGTCATTTAAAGTCAAAAGATTAAATGTTAAATTTTCATCAACATTGACAATTTTTTGAACGTTCGACAGGTCCGGGGTCATCGTTTTTCATCAGAAAATTGATTTTTTGGACTCTACCAAAAATGATTCAAAATGTCATTTGGATCGGGCCTCATGTTGAATAACCACTTTTTAAACCCTCACAGTGACCAAAATTGCCATTTTTACAGAGTTTTCGCTTATTCAAAAGCTTCAATTTTGACCAATTTCAGGCACAAAAATTACTTTAAACACACTTATTTTAGTTGAAAAAATAATAATTCACATGCAACCGTCATTTAAAGTCAAAAGATCAAATGTTAAAATTTCATCAATATTGACCACTTTTTTGAACGTTCGACAGGTTCATCGTTTTTCATCAGAAAATAGATTTTTTGGACGCTACCAAAAATGATTCAAAATGTCATTGGGATCGGGCCTCATGTAGAATAACCACTTTTTAAACCCTCACAGTGACCAAAATTGCCATTTTTACAGAGTTTTTTTTACTCAAAGCTTCAATTTTGACCAATTTCAGGCACAGAAATGACTTTAAACACACTTATTTTAGTTGAGAAGGTAATAATTCACATACAACCATCATTTAAAGTCAAAAGATTAAATGTTAAATTTTCATCAATATTGACAATTTTTTCAACGTTCGACAGGTCCGGGGTCATCGTTTTTCATCAGAAAATTGATTTTTTGGACTCTACCAAAAATGATTCAAAATGTCATTTGGATCGGGCCTCATGTTGAATAACAACTTTTTAAACCCTCACAGTGACCAAAATTGCCATTTTTACAGAGTTTTCGCTTACTCAGACGCTTCAATTTTGACCAATTTCAAGCACAGAAGTGACTTTAAACACACTTATTTTAGTTGAACTGGTAATAATTCACATACAACCGTCATTTAAAGTCAAAAGATTAAATGTTAAATTTTCATCAATATTGACCATTTTTTGAACGTTCGACAGGTCCAGGGTCATCGTTTTTCATCAGAAAATTGATTTTTTGCACTCTACCAAAAATGATTCAAAATGTCATTTGGATCGGGCCTCATGTTGAATAACCACTTTTTAAACCCTCACAGTGACCAAAATTGCCATTTTTACAGAGTTTTCGCTTACTCAAAAGCTTCAATTTTGACCAATTTCAGGCACAGAAATGACTGTAAACTCACTTATTTTAGTTGAAAAAGTAATAATTCACATCCAACCGTCATTTAAAGTCAAAAGATTAAATGTTAAAATTTCATCAATATTGACCACTTTTTTGAACGTTCGACAGGTTCATCGTTTTTCATCAGAAAATAGATTTTTTGGACTCTACCAAAAATGATTCAAAATGTCATTGGGATCGGGCCTCATGTAGAATAACCACTTTTTAAACCCTCACAGTGACCAAAATTGCCATTTTTACAGAGTTTTGCTTACTCAAAGCTTCAATTTTGACCAATTTCAGGCACAGAAATGACTTTAAACACACTTATTTTAGTTGAGAAGGTAATAATTCACATACAACCGTCATTTAAAGTCAAAAGATTAAATGTTAAATTTTCATCAACATTGACAATTTTTTGAACGTTCGACAGGTCCGGGGTCATCGTTTTTCATCAGAAAATTGATTTTTTGGACTCTACCAAAAATGATTCAAAATGTCATTTGGATCGGGCCTCATGTTGAATAACCACTTTTTAAACCCTCACAGTGACCAAAATTGCCATTTTTACAGAGTTTTCGCTTATTCAAAAGCTTCAATTTTGACCAATTTCAGGCACAAAAATGACTTTAAACACACTTATTTTAGTTGAAAAAGTAATAATTCACATGCAACCGTCATTTAAAGTCAAAAGATCAAATGTTAAAATTTCATCAATATTGACCACTTTTTTGAACGTTCGACAGGTCATCGTTTTTCATCAGAAAATAGATTTTTTGGACTCTACTAAAAATGATTCAAAATGTCATTTGGATCGGGCCTCATGTTGAATAACCACTTTTTAAACCCTCACAGTGACCAAAATTCCCATTTTTACTGAGTTTTCGCTTACTCAAAAGCTTCAATTTTGACCAATTTCTGGCACAGAAATGACTTTAAACACACTTATTTTAGTTGAAAGAGTAATATTTCACATCCAACCGTCATTTAAAGTCAAAAGATTAAATGTTAAAATTTCATCAATATTGATCACTTTTTTGAAAGTTCGAGAGGTCCGGGGTCATTGTTTTTCATCAGAAAATTGATTTTTTGGACTCTACCAGAAATGATTCAAAATGTCATTGGGATCGGGCCTCATGTAGAATAACCACTTTTTAAACCCTCACAGTGACCAAAATTGCCATTTTTACAGAGTTTTGCTTACTCAAAAGCTTTAATTTTGACCAATTTCAGGCACAGAAGTGACTTTAAACAAACTTATTTTAGTTGAACAGGTAATAATTCACATACAACCGTCATTTAAAGTCAAAAGATTAAATGTTATATTTTCATTAATATTGACCATTTTTTGAACGTTCGACAGGTCCAGGGTCATCGTTTTTCGTCAGAAAATTGATTTTTTGCACTCTACCAAAAATGATTCAAAATGTCATTTGGATCGGGCCTCATGTTTAATAACCACTTTTTAAACCCTCACAGTGACCAAAATTGCCATTTTTTTCAGAGTTTTCGCTTACTCAAAGGCTTCAATTTTGACCAATTTCAGGCACAGAAATGACTTTAAACACACTTATTTTAGTTGAACAGGTAATAATTCACATACAGCCGTCATTTAAAGTCAAAAGATTAAATGTTAAATTTTCATCAATATTGACCATTTTTTGAACGTTCGACAGGTCCAGGGTCATCGTTTTTCATCAGAAAATTGATTTTTTGGACTCTACCAAAAATGATTCAAAATGTCATTCGGATCGGGCCTCATGTTTAATAACCACTTTTTAAACCCTCACAGTGACCAAAATTGCCATTTTTACAGAGTTTTCGCTTACTCAAAAGCTTCAATTTTGACCAATTTCAGGCACTTAAATGACTTTAAACACACTTATTTTAGTTGAAAAAGTAATAATTCACATCCAACCGTCATTTAAAGTCAAAAGATTAAATGTTAAAATTTCATCAATATTGACCACTTTTTTGAACGTTCGACAGGTTCATCGTTTTTCATCAGAAAATTGATTTTTTGGACTCTACCAGAAATGATTCAAAATGTCATTGGGATCGGGCCTCATGTAGAATAACCACTTTTTAAACCCTCACAGTGACCAAAATTGCCATTTTTACAGAGTTTTGCTTACTCAAAAGCTTTAATTTTGACCAATTTCAGGCACAGAAGTGACTTTAAACAAACTTATTTTAGTTGAACAGGTAATAATTCACATACAACCGTCATTTAAAGTCAAAAGATTAAATGTTATATTTTCATTAATATTGACCATTTTTTGAACGTTCGACAGGTCCAGGGTCATCGTTTTTCGTCAGAAAATTGATTTTTTGCACTCTACCAAAAATGATTCAAAATGTCATTTGGATCGGGCCTCATGTTTAATAACCACTTTTTAAACCCTCACAGTGACCAAAATTGCCATTTTTTTCAGAGTTTTCGCTTACTCAAAGGCTTCAATTTTGACCAATTTCAGGCACAGAAATGACTTTAAACACACTTATTTTAGTTGAACAGGTAATAATTCACATACAGCCGTCATTTAAAGTCAAAAGATTAAATGTTAAATTTTCATCAATATTGACCATTTTTTGAACGTTCGACAGGTCCAGGGTCATCGTTTTTCATCAGAAAATTGATTTTTTGGACTCTACCAAAAATGATTCAAAATGTCATTCGGATCGGGCCTCATGTTTAATAACCACTTTTTAAACCCTCACAGTGACCAAAATTGCCATTTTTACAGAGTTTTCGCTTACTCAAAAGCTTCAATTTTGACCAATTTCAGGCACTTAAATGACTTTAAACACACTTATTTTAGTTGAAAAAGTAATAATTCACATCCAACCTTCATTTAAAGTCAAAAGATTAAATGTTAAAATTCCATCAATATTGACCACTTTTTTGAACGTTCGACAGGTCCGGGGTCATCGTTTTTCATCAGAAAATTGATTTTTTGGACTCTACCAAAAATGATTCAAAATGTTATTTGGATCGGGCCTCATGTTTAATAACCACTTTTTAAACCCTAACAGTGACCAAAATTGCCATTTTTACAGAGTTTTCGCTTACTCAAAAGCTTCAATTTTGACCAATTTCAGGCACAGAAATGACTTTAAACACACTTATTTTAGTTGAGAAGGTAATAATTCACATACAACCGTCATTTAAAGTCAAAAGATTAAATGTTAAATTTTCATCAATATTGACCATTTTTGGAACGTTCGACAGGTCCAGGGTCATCGTTTTTCATCAGAAAATTGATTTTTTGGACTCTACCAAAAATGATTCAAAATGTCATTTGGATCGGGCCTCATGTTGAATAACCACTTTTTAAACCCTCACAGTGACCAAAATTGCCATTTTTACAGAGTTTTCGCTTACTCAGACGCTTCAATTTTGACCAATTTCAGGCACAAAAATGACTTTAAACACACTTATTTTAGTTGAAAAAGTAATAATTCACATCCAACCGTCATTTAAAGTCAAAAGATCAAATGTTAAAATTTCATCAATATTGACCACTTTTTTGAACGTTCGACAGGTTAGGGCTCATTGTTTTTCATCAGAAAATTGATTTTTTGGACTCTACCAGAAATGATTCAAAATGTCATTGGGATCGGGCCTCATGTAGAATAACCACTTTTTAAACCCTCACAGTGACCAAAATTGCCATTTTTACAGAGTTTTGCTTACTCAAAAGCTTTAATTTTGACTAATTTCAGGCACAGAAGTGACTTTAAACACACTTATTTTAGTTGAAAAAGTAATAATTCACATCCAACCATCATTTAAAGTCAAAAGATTAAATGTTAAATTTTCATCAATATTGACCATTTTTTGAACGTTCGACAGGTCCGGGGTCATCGTTTTTCATCAGAAAATTGAATTTTTTGGACTCTACCAAAAATGATTCAAAATGTCATTTGGATCGGGCCTCATGTTGAATAACCACTTTTTAAACCCTCACAGTGACCAAAATTGCCATTTTTACAGAGTTTTCGCTTACTCAAAAGCTTCAATTTTGACCAATTTCAGGCACAGAAATGACTGTAAACTCACTTATTTTAGTTGAAAAAGTAATAATTCACATCCAACCGTCATTTAAAGTCAAAAGATTAAATGTTAAAATTTCATCAATATTGACCACTTTTTTGAACGTTCGACAGGTTCATCGTTTTTCATCAGAAAATAGATTTTTTGGACTCTACCAAAAATGATTCAAAATGTCATTGGGATCGGGCCTCATGTAGAATAACCACTTTTTAAACCCTCACAGTGACCAAAATTGCCATTTTTACAGAGTTTTGCTTACTCAAAGCTTCAATTTTGACCAATTTCAGGCACAGAAATGCCTTTAAACACACTTATTTTAGTTGAGAAGGTAATAATTCACATACAACCGTCATTTAAAGTCAAAAGATTAAATGTTAAATTTTCATCAACATTGACAATTTTTTGAACGTTCGACAGGTCCGGGGTCATCGTTTTTCATCAGAAAATTGATTTTTTGGACTCTACCAAAAATGATTCAAAATGTCATTTGGATCGGGCCTCATGTTGAATAACCACTTTTTAAACCCTCACAGTGACCAAAATTGCCATTTTTACAGAGTTTTCGCTTATTCAAAAGCTTCAATTTTGACCAATTTCAGGCACAAAAATGACTTTAAACACACTTATTTTAGTTGAAAAAGTAATAATTCACATCCAACCGTCATTTAAAGTCAAAAGATCAAATGTTAAAATTTCATCAATATTGACCACTTTTTTGAACGTTCGACAGGTCATCGTTTTTCATCAGAAAATTGATTTTTTGGACTCTACTAAAAATGATTCAAAATGTCATTTGGATCGGGCCTCATGTTGAATAACCACTTTTTAAACCCTCACAGTGACCAAAATTCCCATTTTTACTGAGTTTTCGCTTACTCAAAAGCTTCAATTTTGACCAATTTCAGGCACAGAAATGACTTTAAACACACTTATTTTAGTTGAAAGAGTAATATTTCACATCCAACCGTCATTTAAAGTCAAAAGATTAAATGTTAAAATTTCATCAATATTTATCACTTTTTTGAAAGTTCGAGAGGTCCGGGGTCATTGTTTTTCATCAGAAAATTGATTTTTTGGACTCTACCAGAAATGATTCAAAATGTCATTGGGATCGGGCCTCATGTAGAATAACCACTTTTTAAACCCTCACAGTGACCAAAATTGCCATTTTTACAGAGTTTTGCTTACTCAAAAGCTTTAATTTTGACCAATTTCAGGCACAGAAGTGACTTTAAACAAACTTATTTTAGTTGAACAGGTAATAATTCACATACAACCGTCATTTAAAGTCAAAAGATTAAATGTTATATTTTCATTAATATTGACCATTTTTTGAACGTTCGACAGGTCCAGGGTCATCGTTTTTCATCAGAAAATTGATTTTTTGCACTCTACCAAAAATGATTCAAAATGTCATTTGGATCGGGCCTCATGTTGAATAACCACTTTTTAAACCCTCACAGTGACCAAAATTGCCATTTTTACAGAGTTTTCGCTTACTCAAAAGCTTCAATTTTGACCAATTTCAGGCACAGAAATGACTTTAAACACACTTATTTTAGTTGAAAAAGTAATAATTCACATCCAACCATCATTTAAAGTCAAAAGATTAAATGTTAAAATTCCATCAATATTGACCACTTTTTTGAACGTTCGACAGGTCCGGGGTCATCGTTTTTCATCAGAAAATAGATTTTTTGGACTCTACCAAAAATGATTCAAAATGTCATTGGGATCGGGCCTCATGTAGAATAACCACTTTTTAAACCCTCACAGTGACCAAAATTGCCATTTTTACAGAGTTTTGCTTACTCAAAGCTTCAATTTTGACCAATTTCAGGCACAGAAATGACTTTAAACACACTTATTTTAGTTGAGAAGGTAATAATTCACAAACAACCGTCATTTAAAGTCAAAAGATTAAATGTTAAATTTTCATCAATATTGACCATTTTTTGAACGTTCGACAGGTCCAGGGTCATCGTTTTTCATCAGAAAATTGATTTTTTGGACTCTACCAAAAATGATTCAAAATGTCATTTGGATCGGGCCTCATGTTGAATAACCACTTTTTAAACCCTCACAGTGACCAAAATTGCCATTTTTACAGAGTTTTCGCTTACTCAGACGCTTCAATTTTGACCAATTTCAGGCACAAAAATGACTTTAAACACACTTATTTTAGTTGAAAAAGTAATAATTCACATCCAACCGTCATTTAAAGTCAAAAGATCAAATGTTAAAATTTCATCAATATTGACCACTTTTTTGAACGTTCGACAGGTCAGGGCTCATTGTTTTTCATCAGAAAATTGATTTTTTGGACTCTACCAGAAATGATTCAAAATGTCATTGGGATCGGGCCTCATGTAGAATAACCACTTTTTAAACCCTCACAGTGACCAAAATTGCCATTTTTACAGAGTTTTGCTTACTCAAAAGCTTTAATTTTGACTAATTTCAGGCACAGAAGTGACTTTAAACACACTTATTTTAGTTGAAAAAGTAATATTTCACATCCAACCGTCATTTAAAGTCAAAAGATTAAATGTTAAATTTTCATCAATATTGACCACTTTTTTGAACGTTCGACAGGTTCATCGTTTTTCATCAGAAAATAGATTTTTTGGACTCTACCAAAAATGATTCAAAATGTCATTGGGATCGGGCCTCATGTAGAATAACCACTTTTTAAACCCTCACAGTGACCAAAATTGCCATTTTTACAGAGTTTTGCTTACTCAAAAGCTTTAATTTTGACCAATTTCAGGCACAGAAGTGACTTTAAACAAACTTATTTTAGTTGAACAGGTAATAATTCACATACAACCGTCATTTAAAGTCAAAAGATTAAATGTTATATTTTCATTAATATTGACCATTTTTTGAACGTTCGACAGGTCCAGGGTCATCGTTTTTCATCAGAAAATTGATTTTTTGCACTCTACCAAAAATGATTCAAAATGTCATTTGGATCGGGCCTCATGTTGAATAACCACTTTTTAAACCCTCACAGTGACCAAAATTGCCATTTTTACAGAGTTTTCGCTTACTCAAAAGCTTCAATTTTGACCAATTTCAGGCACTGAAATGACTGTAAACTCACTTATTTTAGTTGAAAAAGTAATAATTCACATCCAACCGTCATTTAAAGTCAAAAGATTAAATGTTAAAATTTCATCAATATTGACCACTTTTTTGAACGTTCGACAGGTTCATCGTTTTTCATCAGAAAATAGATTTTTTGGACTCTACCAAAAATGATTCAAAATGTCATTGGGATCGGGCCTCATGTAGAATAACCACTTTTTAAACCCTCACAGTGACCAAAATTGCCATTTTTACAGAGTTTTGCTTACTCAAAGCTTCAATTTTGACCAATTTCAGGCACAGAAATGACTTTAAACACACTTATTTTAGTTGAGAAGGTAATAATTCACATACAACCGTCATTTAAAGTCAAAAGATTAAATGTTAAATTTTCATCAATATTGACCATTTTTTGAACGTTCGACAGGTCCAGGGTCATCGTTTTTCATCAGAAAATTGATTTTTTGGACTCTACCAAAAATGATTCAAAATGTCATTTGGATCGGGCCTCATGTTGAATAACCACTTTTTAAACCCTCACAGTGACCAAAATTGCCATTTTTACAGAGTTTTCGCTTACTCAGACGCTTCAATTTTGACCAATTTCAGGCACAAAAATGACTTTAAACACACTTATTTTAGTTGAAAAAGTAATAATTCACATCCAACCGTCATTTAAAGTCAAAAGATCAAATGTTAAAATTTCATCAATATTGACCACTTTTTTGAACGTTCGACAGGTCAGGGCTCATTGTTTTTCATCAGAAAATTGATTTTTTGGACTCTACCAGAAATGATTCAAAATGTCATTGGGATCGGGCCTCATGTAGAATAACCACTTTTTAAACCCTCACAGTGACCAAAATTGCCATTTTTACAGAGTTTTGCTTACTCAAAAGCTTTAATTTTGACTAATTTCAGGCACAGAAGTGACTTTAAACACACTTATTTTAGTTGAAAAAGTAATAATTCACATCCAACCATCATTTAAAGTCAAAAGATTAAATGTTAAATTTTCATCAATATTGACCACTTTTTTGAACGTTCGACAGGTTCATCGTTTTTCATCAGAAAATAGATTTTTTGGACTCTACCAAAAATGATTCAAAATGTCATTGGGATCGGGCCTCATGTAGAATAACCACTTTTTAAACCCTCACAGTGACCAAAATTGCCATTTTTACAGAGTTTTGCTTACTCAAAGCTTCAATTTTGACCAATTTCAGGCACAGAAATGACTTTAAACACACTTATTTTAGTTGAGAAGGTAATAATTCACATACAACCGTCATTTAAAGTCAAAAGATTAAATGTTAAATTTTCATCAACATTGACAATTTTTTGAACGTTCGACAGGTCCGGGGTCATCGTTTTTCATCAGAAAATTGATTTTTTGGACTCTACCAAAAATGATTCAAAATGTCATTTGGATCGGGCCTCATGTTGAATAACCACTTTTTAAACCCTCACAGTGACCAAAATTGCCATTTTTACAGAGTTTTCGCTTATTCAAAAGCTTCAATTTTGACCAATTTCAGGCACAAAAATGACTTTAAACACACTTATTTTAGTTGAAAAAGTAATAATTCACATCCAACCGTCATTTAAAGTCAAAAGATCAAATGTTAAAATTTCATCAATATTGACCACTTTTTTGAACGTTCGACAGGTCATCGTTTTTCATCAGAAAATAGATTTTTTGGACTCTACTAAAAATGATTCAAAATGTCATTTGGATCGGGCCTCATGTTGAATAACCACTTTTTAAACCCTCACAGTGACCAAAATTCCCATTTTTACTGAGTTTTCGCTTACTCAAAAGCTTCAATTTTGACCAATTTCTGGCACAGAAATGACTTTAAACACACTTATTTTAGTTGAAAGAGTAATATTTCACATCCAACCGTCATTTAAAGTCAAAAGATTAAATGTTAAAATTTCATCAATATTGATCACTTTTTTGAAAGTTCGAGAGGTCCGGGGTCATTGTTTTTCATCAGAAAATTGATTTTTTGGACTCTACCAGAAATGATTCAAAATGTCATTGGGATCGGGCCTCATGTAGAATAACCACTTTTTAAACCCTCACAGTGACCAAAATTGCCATTTTTACAGAGTTTTGCTTACTCAAAAGCTTTAATTTTGACCAATTTCAGGCACAGAAGTGACTTTAAACAAACTTATTTTAGTTGAACAGGTAATAATTCACATACAACCGTCATTTAAAGTCAAAAGATTAAATGTTAAATTTTCATCAATATTGACAATTTTTGGAACGTTCGACAGGTCCGGGGTCATCGTTTTTCATCAGAAAATTGATTTTTTGCACTCTACCAAAAATGATTCAAAATGTCATTTGGATCGGGCCTCATGTTTAATAACCACTTTTTAAACCCTCACAGTGACCAAAATTGCCATTTTTACAGAGTTTTCGCTTACTCAAAAGCTTCAATTTTGACCAATTTCAGGCACTTAAATGACTTTAAACACACTTATTTTAGTTGAAAAAGTAATAATTCACATCCAACCTTCATTTAAAGTCAAAAGATTAAATGTTAAAATTCCATCAATATTGACCACTTTTTTGAACGTTCGACAGGTCCGGGGTCATCGTTTTTCATCAGAAAATTGATTTTTTGGACTCTACCAAAAATGATTCAAAATGTTATTTGGATCGGGCCTCATGTTTAATAACCACTTTTTAAACCCTAACAGTGACCAAAATTGCCATTTTTACAGAGTTTTCGCTTACTCAAAAGCTTCAATTTTGACCAATTTCAGGCACTGAAATGACTGTAAACTCACTTATTTTAGTTGAAAAAGTAATAATTCACATCCAACCGTCATTTAAAGTCAAAAGATTAAATGTTAAAATTTCATCAATATTGACCACTTTTTTGAACGTTCGACAGGTTCATCGTTTTTCATCAGAAAATAGATTTTTTGGACTCTACCAAAAATGATTCAAAATGTCATTGGGATCGGGCCTCATGTAGAATAACCACTTTTTAAACCCTCACAGTGACCAAAATTGCCATTTTTACAGAGTTTTCGCTTACTCAGACGCTTCAATTTTGACCAATTTCAGGCACAAAAATGACTTTAAACACACTTATTTTAGTTGAAAAAGTAATAATTCACATCCAACCGTCATTTAAAGTCAAAAGATCAAATGTTAAAATTTCATCAATATTGACCACTTTTTTGAACGTTCGACAGGTCAGGGCTCATTGTTTTTCATCAGAAAATTGATTTTTTGGACTCTACCAGAAATGATTCAAAATGTCATTGGGATCGGGCCTCATGTTGAATAACCACTTTTTAAACCCTCACAGTGACCAAAATTGCCATTTTTACAGAGTTTTCGCTTACTCAGACGCTTCAATTTTGACCAATTTCAAGCACAGAAGTGACTTTAAACACACTTATTTTAGTTGAACTGGTAATAATTCACATACAACCGTCATTTAAAGTCAAAAGATTAAATGTTAAATTTTCATCAATATTGACCATTTTTTGAACGTTCGACAGGTCCAGGGTCATCGTTTTTCATCAGAAAATTGATTTTTTGCACTCTACCAAAAATGATTCAAAATGTCATTTGGATCGGGCCTCATGTTGAATAACCACTTTTTAAACCCTCACAGTGACCAAAATTGCCATTTTTACAGAGTTTTCGCTTACTCAAAAGCTTCAATTTTGACCAATTTCAGGCACAGAAATGACTGTAAACTCACTTATTTTAGTTGAAAAAGTAATAATTCACATCCAACCGTCATTTAAAGTCAAAAGATTAAATGTTAAAATTTCATCAATATTGACCACTTTTTTGAACGTTCGACAGGTTCATCGTTTTTCATCAGAAAATAGATTTTTTGGACTCTACCAAAAATGATTCAAAATGTCATTGGGATCGGGCCTCATGTAGAATAACCACTTTTTAAACCCTCACAGTGACCAAAATTGCCATTTTTACAGAGTTTTGCTTACTCAAAGCTTCAATTTTGACCAATTTCAGGCACAGAAATGACTTTAAACACACTTATTTTAGTTGAGAAGGTAATAATTCACATACAACCGTCATTTAAAGTCAAAAGATTAAATGTTAAATTTTCATCAACATTGACAATTTTTTGAACGTTCGACAGGTCCGGGGTCATCGTTTTTCATCAGAAAATTGATTTTTTGGACTCTACCAAAAATGATTCAAAATGTCATTTGGATCGGGCCTCATGTTGAATAACCACTTTTTAAACCCTCACAGTGACCAAAATTGCCATTTTTACAGAGTTTTCGCTTATTCAAAAGCTTCAATTTTGACCAATTTCAGGCACAAAAATGACTTTAAACACACTTATTTTAGTTGAAAAAGTAATAATTCACATCCAACCGTCATTTAAAGTCAAAAGATCAAATGTTAAAATTTCATCAATATTGACCACTTTTTTGAACGTTCGACAGGTCATCGTTTTTCATCAGAAAATTGATTTTTTGGACTCTACTAAAAATGATTCAAAATGTCATTTGGATCGGGCCTCATGTTGAATAACCACTTTTTAAACCCTCACAGTGACCAAAATTCCCATTTTTACTGAGTTTTCGCTTACTCAAAAGCTTCAATTTTGACCAATTTCAGGCACAGAAATGACTTTAAACACACTTATTTTAGTTGAAAGAGTAATATTTCACATCCAACCGTCATTTAAAGTCAAAAGATTAAATGTTAAAATTTCATCAATATTGATCACTTTTTTGAAAGTTCGAGAGGTCCGGGGTCATTGTTTTTGATCAGAAAATTGATTTTTTGGACTCTACCAGAAATTATTCAAAATGTCATTGGGATCGGGCCTCATGTAGAATAACCACTTTTTAAACCCTCACAGTGACCAAAATTGCCATTTTTACAGAGTTTTGCTTACTCAAAAGCTTTAATTTTGACCAATTTCAGGCACAGAAGTGACTTTAAACAAACTTATTTTAGTTGAACAGGTAATAATTCACATACAACCGTCATTTAAAGTCAAAAGATTAAATGTTATATTTTCATTAATATTGACCATTTTTTGAACATTCGACAGGTCCCGGGTCATCGTTTTTCATCAGAAAATTGATTTTTTGCACTCTACCAAAAATGATTCAAAATGTCATTTGGATCGGGCCTCATGTTGAATAACCACTTTTTAAACCCTCACAGTGACCAAAATTGCCATTTTTACAGAGTTTTCGCTTACTCAAAAGTTTCAATTTTGACCAATTTCAGGCACAGAAATGGCTTTAAACACACTTATTTTAGTTGAAAAAGTAATAATTCACATCCAACCATCATTTAAAGTCAAAAGATTAAATGTTAAATTTTCATCAATATTGACCATTTTTTGAACGTTCGAAAGGTCCGGGGTCATCGTTTTTCATCAGAAAATTGAATTTTTTGGACTCTACCAAAAATGATTCAAAATGTCATTTGGATCGGGCCTCATGTTTAATAACCACTTTTTAAACCCTCACAGTGACCAAAATTGCCATTTTTTTCAGAGTTTTCGCTTACTCAAAGGCTTCAATTTTGACCAATTTCAGGCACAGAAATGACTTTAAACACACTTATTTTAGTTGAACAGTTAATAATTCACATACAGCCGTCATTTAAAGTCAAAAGATTAAATGTTAAATTTTCATCAATATTGACCATTTTTTGAAAGTTCGACAGGTCCAGGGTCATCGTTTTTCATCAGAAAATTGATTTTTTGGACTCTACCAAAAATGATTCAAAATGTCATTCGGATCGGGCCTCATGTTTAATAACCACTTTTTAAACCCTCACAGTGACCAAAATTGCCATTTTTACAGAGTTTTCGCTTACTCAAAAGCTTCAATTTTGACCAATTTCAGGCACTTAAATGACTTTAAACACACTTATTTTAGTTGAAAAAGTAATAATTCACATCCAACCTTCATTTAAAGTCAAAAGATTAAATGTTAAAATTCCATCAATATTGACCACTTTTTTGAACGTTCGACAGGTCCGGGGTCATCGTTTTTCATCAGAAAATTGATTTTTTGGACTCTACCAAAAATGATTCAAAATGTTATTTGGATCGGGCCTCATGTTTAATAACCACTTTTTAAACCCTAACAGTGACCAAAATTGCCATTTTTACAGAGTTTTCGCTTACTCAAAAGCTTCAATTTTGACCAATTTCAGGCACTGAAATGACTGTAAACTCACTTATTTTAGTTGAAAAAGTAATAATTCACATCCAACCGTCATTTAAAGTCAAAAGATTAAATGTTAAAATTTCATCAATATTGACCACTTTTTTGAACGTTCGACAGGTTCATCGTTTTTCATCAGAAAATAGATTTTTTGGACTCTACCAAAAATGATTCAAAATGTCATTGGGATCGGGCCTCATGTAGAATAACCACTTTTTAAACCCTCACAGTGACCAAAATTGCCATTTTTACAGAGTTTTGCTTACTCAAAGCTTCAATTTTGACCAATTTCAGGCACAGAAATGACTTTAAACACACTTATTTTAGTTGAGAAGGTAATAATTCACATACAACCGTCATTTAAAGTCAAAAGATTAAATGTTCAATTTTCATCAATATTGACCATTTTTTGAACGTTCGACAGGTCCGGGGTCATCGTTTTTCATCAGAAAATTGAATTTTTTGGACTCTACCAAAAATGATTCAAAATGTCATTTGGATCGGGCCTCATGTTTAATAACCACTTTTTAAACCCTCACAGTGACCAAAATTGCCATTTTTTTCAGAGTTTTCGCTTACTCAAAGGCTTCAATTTTGACCAATTTCAGGCACAGAAATGACTTTAAACACACTTATTTTAGTTGAACAGGTAATAATTCACATACAGCCATCATTTAAAGTCAAAAGATTAAATGTTAAATTTTCATCAATATTCACCATTTTTTGAACGTTCGACAGGTCCAGGGTCATCGTTTTTCATCAGAAAATTGATTTTTTGGACTCTACCAAAAATGATTCAAAATGTCATTCGGATCGGGCCTCATGTTTAATAACCACTTTTTAAACCCTCACAGTGACCAAAATTGCCATTTTTACAGAGTTTTCGCTTACTCAAAAGCTTCAATTTTGACCAATTTCAGGCACTTAAATGACTTTAAACACACTTATTTTAGTTGAAAAAGTAATAATTCACATCCAACCTTCATTTAAAGTCAAAAGATTAAATGTTAAAATTCCATCAATATTGACCACTTTTTTGAACGTTCGACAGGTCCGGGGTCATCGTTTTTCATCAGAAAATTGATTTTTTGGACTCTACCAAAAATGATTCAAAATGTTATTTGGATCGGGCCTCATGTTTAATAACCACTTTTTAAACCCTAACAGTGACCAAAATTGCCATTTTTACAGAGTTTTCGCTTACTCAAAAGCTTCAATTTTGACCAATTTCAGGCACTGAAATGACTGTAAACTCACTTATTTTAGTTGAAAAAGTAATAATTCACATCCAACCGTCATTTAAAGTCAAAAGATTAAATGTTAAAATTTCATCAATATTGACCACTTTTTTGAACGTTCGACAGGTTCATCGTTTTTCATCAGAAAATAGATTTTTTGGACTCTACCAAAAATGATTCAAAATGTCATTGGGATCGGGCCTCATGTAGAATAACCACTTTTTAAACCCTCACAGTGACCAAAATTGCCATTTTTACAGAGTTTTGCTTACTCAAAGCTTCAATTTTGACCAATTTCAGGCACAGAAATGACTTTAAACACACTTATTTTAGTTGAGAAGGTAATAATTCACATACAACCGTCATTTAAAGTCAAAAGATTAAATGTTAAATTTTCATCAATATTGACCATTTTTTGAACGTTCGACAGGTCCAGGGTCATCGTTTTTCATCAGAAAATTGATTTTTTGGACTCTACCAAAAATGATTCAAAATGTCATTTGGATCGGGCCTCATGTTGAATAACCACTTTTTAAACCCTCACAGTGACCAAAATTGCCATTTTTACAGAGTTTTCGCTTACTCAGACGCTTCAATTTTGACCAATTTCAGGCACAAAAATGACTTTAAACACACTTATTTTAGTTGAAAAAGTAATAATTCACATCCAACCGTCATTTAAAGTCAAAAGATCAAATGTTAAAATTTCATCAATATTGACCACTTTTTTGAACGTTCGACAGGTCAGGGCTCATTGTTTTTCATCAGAAAATTGATTTTTTGGACTCTACCAGAAATGATTCAAAATGTCATTGGGATCGGGCCTCATGTAGAATAACCACTTTTTAAACCCTCACAGTGACCAAAATTGCCATTTTTACAGAGTTTTGCTTACTCAAAAGCTTTAATTTTGACTAATTTCAGGCACAGAAGTGACTTTAAACACACTTATTTTAGTTGAAAAAGTAATAATTCACATCCAACCATCATTTAAAGTCAAAAGATTAAATGTTAAATTTTCATCAATATTGACCACTTTTTTGAACGTTCGACAGGTTCATCGTTTTTCATCAGAAAATAGATTTTTTGGACTCTACCAAAAATGATTCAAAATGTCATTGGGATCGGGCCTCATGTAGAATAACCACTTTTTAAACCCTCACAGTGACCAAAATTGCCATTTTTACAGAGTTTTGCTTACTCAAAGCTTCAATTTTGACCAATTTCAGGCACAGAAATGACTTTAAACACACTTATTTTAGTTGAGAAGGTAATAATTCACATACAACCGTCATTTAAAGTCAAAAGATTAAATGTTAAATTTTCATCAACATTGACAATTTTTTGAACGTTCGACAGGTCCGGGGTCATCGTTTTTCATCAGAAAATTTATTTTTTGGACTCTACCAAAAATGATTCAAAATGTCATTTGGATCGGGCCTCATGTTGAATAACCACTTTTTAAACCCTCACAGTGACCAAAATTGCCATTTTTACAGAGTTTTCGCTTATTCAAAAGCTTCAATTTTGACCAATTTCAGGCACAAAAATGACTTTAAACACACTTATTTTAGTTGAAAAAGTAATAATTCACATCCAACCGTCATTTAAAGTCAAAAGATCAAATGTTAAAATTTCATCAATATTGACCACTTTTTTGAACGTTCGACAGGTCATCGTTTTTCATCAGAAAATAGATTTTTTGGACTCTACTAAAAATGATTCAAAATGTCATTTGGATCGGGCCTCATGTTGAATAACCACTTTTTAAACCCTCACAGTGACCAAAATTCCCATTTTTACTGAGTTTTCGCTTACTCAAAAGCTTCAATTTTGACCAATTTCTGGCACAGAAATGACTTTAAACACACTTATTTTAGTTGAAAGAGTAATATTTCACATCCAACCGTCATTTAAAGTCAAAAGATTAAATGTTAAAATTTCATCAATATTGATCACTTTTTTGAAAGTTCGAGAGGTCCGGGGTCACTGTTTTTCATCAGAAAATTGATTTTTTGGACTCTACCAGAAATGATTCAAAATGTCATTGGGATCGGGCCTCATGTAGAATAACCACTTTTTAAACCCTCACAGTGACCAAAATTGCCATTTTTACAGAGTTTTGCTTACTCAAAAGCTTTAATTTTGACCAATTTCAGGCACAGAAGTGACTTTAAACAAACTTATTTTAGTTGAACAGGTAATAATTCACATACAACCGTCATTTAAAGTCAAAAGATTAAATGTTATATTTTCATTAATATTGACCATTTTTTGAACGTTCGACAGGTCCAGGGTCATCGTTTTTCATCAGAAAATTGATTTTTTGCACTCTACCAAAAATGATTCAAAATGTCATTTGGATCGGGCCTCATGTTTAATAACCACTTTTTAAACCCTCACAGTGACCAAAATTGCCATTTTTACAGAGTTTTCGCTTACTCAAAAGCTTCAATTTTGACCAATTTCAGGCACTTAAATGACTTTAAACACACTTATTTTAGTTGAAAAAGTAATAATTCACATCCAACCTTCATTTAAAGTCAAAAGATTAAATGTTAAAATTCCATCAATATTGACCACTTTTTTGAACGTTCGACAGGTCCGGGGTCATCGTTTTTCATCAGAAAATTGATTTTTTGGACTCTACCAAAAATGATTCAAAATGTTATTTGGATCGGGCCTCATGTTTAATAACCACTTTTTAAACCCTAACAGTGACCAAAATTGCAATTTTTACAGAGTTTTCGCTTACTCAAAAGCTTCAATTTTGACCAATTTCAGGCACTGAAATGACTGTAAACTCACTTATTTTAGTTGAAAAAGTAATAATTCACATCCAACCGTCATTTAAAGTCAAAAGATTAAATGTTAAAATTTCATCAATATTGACCACTTTTTTGAACGTTCGACAGGTTCATCGTTTTTCATCAGAAAATAGATTTTTTGGACTCTACCAAAAATGATTCAAAATGTCATTGGGATCGGGCCTCATGTAGAATAACCACTTTTTAAACCCTCACAGTGACCAAAATTGCCATTTTTACAGAGTTTTCGCTTACTCAGACGCTTCAATTTTGACCAATTTCAGGCACAAAAATGACTTTAAACACACTTATTTTAGTTGAAAAAGTAATAATTCACATCCAACCGTCATTTAAAGTCAAAAGATCAAATGTTAAAATTTCATCAATATTGACCACTTTTTTGAACGTTCGACAGGTCAGGGCTCATTGTTTTTCATCAGAAAATTGATTTTTTGGACTCTACCAGAAATGATTCAAAATGTCATTGGGATCGGGCCTCATGTTGAATAACCACTTTTTAAACCCTCACAGTGACCAAAATTGCCATTTTTACAGAGTTTTCGCTTACTCAGACGCTTCAATTTTGACCAATTTCAAGCACAGAAGTGACTTTAAACACACTTATTTTAGTTGAACTGGTAATAATTCACATACAACCGTCATTTAAAGTCAAAAGATTAAATGTTAAATTTTCATCAATATTGACCATTTTTTGAACGTTCGACAGGTCCAGGGTCATCGTTTTTCATCAGAAAATTGATTTTTTGCACTCTACCAAAAATGATTCAAAATGTCATTTGGATCGGGCCTCATGTTGAATAACCACTTTTTAAACCCTCACAGTGACCAAAATTGCCATTTTTACAGAGTTTTCGCTTACTCAAAAGCTTCAATTTTGACCAATTTCAGGCACAGAAATGACTGTAAACTCACTTATTTTAGTTGAAAAAGTAATAATTCACATCCAACCGTCATTTAAAGTCAAAAGATTAAATGTTAAAATTTCATCAATATTGACCACTTTTTTGAACGTTCGACAGGTTCATCGTTTTTCATCAGAAAATAGATTTTTTGGACTCTACCAAAAATGATTCAAAATGTCATTGGGATCGGGCCTCATGTAGAATAACCACTTTTTAAACCCTCACAGTGACCAAAATTGCCATTTTTACAGAGTTTTGCTTACTCAAAGCTTCAATTTTGACCAATTTCAGGCACAGAAATGACTTTAAACACACTTATTTTAGTTGAGAAGGTAATAATTCACATACAACCGTCATTTAAAGTCAAAAGATTAAATGTTAAATTTTCATCAACATTGACAATTTTTTGAACGTTCGACAGGTCCGGGGTCATCGTTTTTCATCAGAAAATTGATTTTTTGGACTCTACCAAAAATGATTCAAAATGTCATTTGGATCGGGCCTCATGTTGAATAACCACTTTTTAAACCCTCACAGTGACCAAAATTGCCATTTTTACAGAGTTTTCGCTTATTCAAAAGCTTCAATTTTGACCAATTTCAGGCACAAAAATGACTTTAAACACACTTATTTTAGTTGAAAAAGTAATAATTCACATCCAACCGTCATTTAAAGTCAAAAGATCAAATGTTAAAATTTCATCAATATTGACCACTTTTTTGAACGTTCGACAGGTCATCGTTTTTCATCAGAAAATTGATTTTTTGGACTCTACTAAAAATGATTCAAAATGTCATTTGGATCGGGCCTCATGTTGAATAACCACTTTTTAAACCCTCACAGTGACCAAAATTCCCATTTTTACTGAGTTTTCGCTTACTCAAAAGCTTCTATTTTGACCAATTTCAGGCACAGAAATGACTTTAAACACACTTATTTTAGTTGAAAGAGTAATATTTCACATCCAACCGTCATTTAAAGTCAAAAGATTAAATGTTAAAATTTCATCAATATTGATCGCTTTTTTGAAAGTTCGAGAGGTCCGGGGTCATTGTTTTTGATCAGAAAATTGATTTTTTGGACTCTACCAGAAATTATTCAAAATGTCATTGGGATCGGGCCTCATGTAGAATAACCACTTTTTAAACCCTCACAGTGACCAAAATTGCCATTTTTACAGAGTTTTGCTTACTCAAAAGCTTTAATTTTGACCAATTTCAGGCACAGAAGTGACTTTAAACAAACTTATTTTAGTTGAACAGGTAATAATTCACATACAACCGTCATTTAAAGTCAAAAGATTAAATGTTATATTTTCATTAATATTGACCATTTTTTGAACATTCGACAGGTCCCGGGTCATCGTTTTTCATCAGAAAATTGATTTTTTGCACTCTACCAAAAATGATTCAAAATGTCATTTGGATCGGGCCTCATGTTGAATAACCACTTTTTAAACCCTCACAGTGACCAAAATTGCCATTTTTACAGAGTTTTCGCTTACTCAAAAGTTTCAATTTTGACCAATTTCAGGCACAGAAATGGCTTTAAACACACTTATTTTAGTTGAAAAAGTAATAATTCACATCCAACCATCATTTAAAGTCAAAAGATTAAATGTTAAATTTTCATCAATATTGACCATTTTTTGAACGTTCGAAAGGTCCGGGGTCATCGTTTTTCATCAGAAAATTGAATTTTTTGGACTCTACCAAAAATGATTCAAAATGTCATTTGGATCGGGCCTCATGTTTAATAACCACTTTTTAAACCCTCACAGTGACCAAAATTGCCATTTTTTTCAGAGTTTTCGCTTACTCAAAGGCTTCAATTTTGACCAATTTCAGGCACAGAAATGACTTTAAACACACTTATTTTAGTTGAACAGTTAATAATTCACATACAGCCGTCATTTAAAGTCAAAAGATTAAATGTTAAATTTTCATCAATATTGACCATTTTTTGAAAGTTCGACAGGTCCAGGGTCATCGTTTTTCATCAGAAAATTGATTTTTTGGACTCTACCAAAAATGATTCAAAATGTCATTCGGATCGGGCCTCATGTTTAATAACCACTTTTTAAACCCTCACAGTGACCAAAATTGCCATTTTTACAGAGTTTTCGCTTACTCAAAAGCTTCAATTTTGACCAATTTCAGGCACTTAAATGACTTTAAACACACTTATTTTAGTTGAAAAAGTAATAATTCACATCCAACCTTCATTTAAAGTCAAAAGATTAAATGTTAAAATTCCATCAATATTGACCACTTTTTTGAACGTTCGACAGGTCCGGGGTCATCGTTTTTCATCAGAAAATTGATTTTTTGGACTCTACCAAAAATGATTCAAAATGTTATTTGGATCGGGCCTCATGTTTAATAACCACTTTTTAAACCCTAACAGTGACCAAAATTGCCATTTTTACAGAGTTTTCGCTTACTCAAAAGCTTCAATTTTGACCAATTTCAGGCACTGAAATGACTGTAAACTCACTTATTTTAGTTGAAAAAGTAATAATTCACATCCAACCGTCATTTAAAGTCAAAAGATTAAATGTTAAAATTTCATCAATATTGACCACTTTTTTGAACGTTCGACAGGTTCATCGTTTTTCATCAGAAAATAGATTTTTTGGACTCTACCAAAAATGATTCAAAATGTCATTGGGATCGGGCCTCATGTAGAATAACCACTTTTTAAACCCTCACAGTGACCAAAATTGCCATTTTTACAGAGTTTTGCTTACTCAAAGCTTCAATTTTGACCAATTTCAGGCACAGAAATGACTTTAAACACACTTATTTTAGTTGAGAAGGTAATAATTCACATACAACCGTCATTTAAAGTCAAAAGATTAAATGTTCAATTTTCATCAATATTGACCATTTTTTGAACGTTCGACAGGTCCGGGGTCATCGTTTTTCATCAGAAAATTGAATTTTTTGGACTCTACCAAAAATGATTCAAAATGTCATTTGGATCGGGCCTCATGTTTAATAACCACTTTTTAAACCCTCACAGTGACCAAAATTGCCATTTTTTTCAGAGTTTTCGCTTACTCAAAGGCTTCAATTTTGACCAATTTCAGGCACAGAAATGACTTTAAACACACTTATTTTAGTTGAACAGGTAATAATTCACATACAGCCGTCATTTAAAGTCAAAAGATTAAATGTTAAATTTTCATCAATATTCACCATTTTTTGAACGTTCGACAGGTCCAGGGTCATCGTTTTTCATCAGAAAATTGATTTTTTGGACTCTACCAAAAATGATTCAAAATGTCATTCGGATCGGGCCTCATGTTTAATAACCACTTTTTAAACCCTCACAGTGACCAAAATTGCCATTTTTACAGAGTTTTCGCTTACTCAAAAGCTTCAATTTTGACCAATTTCAGGCACTTAAATGACTTTAAACACACTTATTTTAGTTGAAAAAGTAATAATTCACATCCAACCTTCATTTAAAGTCAAAAGATTAAATGTTAAAATTCCATCAATATTGACCACTTTTTTGAACGTTCGACAGGTCCAGGGTCATCGTTTTTCATCAGAAAATTGATTTTTTGGACTCTACCAAAAATGATTCAAAATGTCATTTGGATCGGGCCTCATGTTGAATAACCACTTTTTAAACCCTCACAGTGACCAAAATTGCCATTTTTACAGAGTTTTCGCTTACTCAGACGCTTCAATTTTGACCAATTTCAGGCACAAAAATGACTTTAAACACACTTATTTTAGTTGAAAAAGTAATAATTCACATCCAACCGTCATTTAAAGTCAAAAGATCAAATGTTAAAATTTCATCAATATTGACCACTTTTTTGAACGTTCGACAGGTCAGGGCTCATTGTTTTTCATCAGAAAATTGATTTTTTGGACTCTACCAGAAATGATTCAAAATGTCATTGGGATCGGGCCTCATGTAGAATAACCACTTTTTAAACCCTCACAGTGACCAAAATTGCCATTTTTACAGAGTTTTGCTTACTCAAAAGCTTTAATTTTGACTAATTTCAGGCACAGAAGTGACTTTAAACACACTTATTTTAGTTGAAAAAGTAATAATTCACATCCAACCATCATTTAAAGTCAAAAGATTAAATGTTAAATTTTCATCAATATTGACCACTTTTTTGAACGTTCGACAGGTTCATCGTTTTTCATCAGAAAATAGATTTTTTGGACTCTACCAAAAATGATTCAAAATGTCATTGGGATCGGGCCTCATGTAGAATAACCACTTTTTAAACCCTCACAGTGACCAAAATTGCCATTTTTACAGAGTTTTGCTTACTCAAAGCTTCAATTTTGACCAATTTCAGGCACAGAAATGACTTTAAACACACTTATTTTAGTTGAGAAGGTAATAATTCACATACAACCGTCATTTAAAGTCAAAAGATTAAATGTTAAATTTTCATCAACATTGACAATTTTTTGAACGTTCGACAGGTCCGGGGTCATCGTTTTTCATCAGAAAATTGATTTTTTGGACTCTACCAAAAATGATTCAAAATGTCATTTGGATCGGGCCTCATGTTGAATAACCACTTTTTAAACCCTCACAGTGACCAAAATTGCCATTTTTACAGAGTTTTCGCTTATTCAAAAGCTTCAATTTTGACCAATTTCAGGCACAAAAATGACTTTAAACACACTTATTTTAGTTGAAAAAGTAATAATTCACATCCAACCGTCATTTAAAGTCAAAAGATCAAATGTTAAAATGTCATCAATATTGACCACTTTTTTGAACGTTCGACAGGTCATCGTTTTTCATCAGAAAATAGATTTTTTGGACTCTACTAAAAATGATTCAAAATGTCATTTGGATCGGGCCTCATGTTGAATAACCACTTTTTAAACCCTCACAGTGACCAAAATTCCCATTTTTACTGAGTTTTCGCTTACTCAAAAGCTTCAATTTTGACCAATTTCTGGCACAGAAATGACTTTAAACACACTTATTTTAGTTGAAAGAGTAATATTTCACATCCAACCGTCATTTAAAGTCAAAAGATTAAATGTTAAAATGTCATCAATATTGATCACTTTTTTGAAAGTTCGAGAGGTCCGGGGTCATTGTTTTTCATCAGAAAATTGATTTTTTGGACTCTACCAGAAATGATTCAAAATGTCATTGGGATCGGGCCTCATGTAGAATAACCACTTTTTAAACCCTCACAGTGACCAAAATTGCCATTTTTACAGAGTTTTGCTTACTCAAAAGCTTTAATTTTGACCAATTTCAGGCACAGAAGTGACTTTAAACAAACTTATTTTAGTTGAACAGGTAATAATTCACATACAACCGTCATTTAAAGTCAAAAGATTAAATGTTATATTTTCATTAATATTGACCATTTTTTGAACGTTCGACAGGTCCAGGGTCATCGTTTTTCATCAGAAAATTGATTTTTTGCACTCTACCAAAAATGATTCAAAATGTCATTTGGATCGGGCCTCATGTTTAATAACCACTTTTTAAACCCTCACAGTGACCAAAATTGCCATTTTTACAGAGTTTTCGCTTACTCAAAAGCTTCAATTTTGACCAATTTCAGGCACTTAAATGACTTTAAACACACTTATTTTAGTTGAAAAAGTAATAATTCACATCCAACCTTCATTTAAAGTCAAAAGATTAAATGTTAAAATTCCATCAATATTGACCACTTTTTTGAACGTTCGACAGGTCCGGGGTCATCGTTTTTCATCAGAAAATTGATTTTTTGGACTCTACCAAAAATGATTCAAAATGTTATTTGAATCGGGCCTCATGTTTAATAACCACTTTTTAAACCCTAACAGTGACCAAAATTGCAATTTTTACAGAGTTTTCGCTTACTCAAAAGCTTCAATTTTGACCAATTTCAGGCACTGAAATGACTGTAAACTCACTTATTTTAGTTGAAAAAGTAATAATTCACATCCAACCGTCATTTAAAGTCAAAAGATTAAATGTTAAAATTTCATCAATATTGACCACTTTTTTGAACGTTCGACAGGTTCATCGTTTTTCATCAGAAAATAGATTTTTTGGACTCTACCAAAAATGATTCAAAATGTCATTGGGATCGGGCCTCATGTAGAATAACCACTTTTTAAACCCTCACAGTGACCAAAATTGCCATTTTTACAGAGTTTTCGCTTACTCAGACGCTTCAATTTTGACCAATTTCAGGCACAAAAATGACTTTAAACACACTTATTTTAGTTGAAAAAGTAATAATTCACATCCAACCGTCATTTAAAGTCAAAAGATCAAATGTTAAAATTTCATCAATATTGACCACTTTTTTGAACGTTCGACAGGTCAGGGCTCATTGTTTTTCATCAGAAAATTGATTTTTTGGACTCTACCAGAAATGATTCAAAATGTCATTGGGATCGGGCCTCATGTTGAATAACCACTTTTTAAACCCTCACAGTGACCAAAATTGCCATTTTTACAGAGTTTTCGCTTACTCAGACGCTTCAATTTTGACCAATTTCAAGCACAGAAGTGACTTTAAACACACTTATTTTAGTTGAACTGGTAATAATTCACATACAACCGTCATTTAAAGTCAAAAGATTAAATGTTAAATTTTCATCAATATTGACCATTTTTTGAACGTTCGACAGGTCCAGGGTCATCGTTTTTCATCAGAAAATTGATTTTTTGCACTCTACCAAAAATGATTCAAAATGTCATTTGGATCGGGCCTCATGTTGAATAACCACTTTTTAAACCCTCACAGTGACCAAAATTGCCATTTTTACAGAGTTTTCGCTTACTCAAAAGCTTCAATTTTGACCAATTTCAGGCACAGAAATGACTGTAAACTCACTTATTTTAGTTGAAAAAGTAATAATTCATATCCAACCGTCATTTAAAGTCAAAAGATTAAATGTTAAAATTTCATCAATATTGACCACTTTTTTGAACGTTCGACAGGTTCATCGTTTTTCATCAGAAAATAGATTTTTTGGACTCTACCAAAAATGATTCAAAATGTCATTGGGATCGGGCCTCATGTAGAATAACCACTTTTTAAACCCTCACAGTGACCAAAATTGCCATTTTTACAGAGTTTTGCTTACTCAAAGCTTCAATTTTGACCAATTTCAGGCACAGAAATGACTTTAAACACACTTATTTTAGTTGAGAAGGTAATAATTCACATACAACCGTCATTTAAAGTCAAAAGATTAAATGTTAAATTTTCATCAACATTGACAATTTTTTGAACGTTCGACAGGTCCGGGGTCATCGTTTTTCATCAGAAAATTGATTTTTTGGACTCTACTAAAAATGATTCAAAATGTCATTTGGATCGGGCCTCATGTTGAATAACCACTTTTTAAACCCTCACAGTGACCAAAATTCCCATTTTTACTGAGTTTTCGCTTACTCAAAAGCTTCAATTTTGACCAATTTCAGGCACAGAAATGACTTTAAACACACTTATTTTAGTTGAAAGAGTAATATTTCACATCCAACCGTCATTTAAAGTCAAAAGATTAAATGTTAAAATTTCATCAATATTGATCGCTTTTTTGAAAGTTCGAGAGGTCCGGGGTCATTGTTTTTGATCAGAAAATTGATTTTTTGGACTCTACCAGAAATTATTCAAAATGTCATTGGGATCGGGCCTCATGTAGAATAACCACTTTTTAAACCCTCACAGTGACCAAAATTGCCATTTTTACAGAGTTTTGCTTACTCAAAAGCTTTAATTTTGACCAATTTCAGGCACAGAAGTGACTTTAAACAAACTTATTTTAGTTGAACAGGTAATAATTCACATACAACCGTCATTTAAAGTCAAAAGATTAAATGTTATATTTTCATTAATATTGACCATTTTTTGAACATTCGACAGGTCCAGGGTCATCGTTTTTCATCAGAAAATTGATTTTTTGCACTCTACCAAAAATGATTCAAAATGTCATTTGGATCGGGCCTCATGTTGAATAACCACTTTTTAAACCCTCACAGTGACCAAAATTGCCATTTTTACAGAGTTTTCGCTTACTCAAAAGTTTCAATTTTGACCAATTTCAGGCACAGAAATGGCTTTAAACACACTTATTTTAGTTGAAAAAGTAATAATTCACATCCAACCATCATTTAAAGTCAAAAGATTAAATGTTAAATTTTCATCAATATTGACCATTTTTTGAACGTTCGAAAGGTCCGGGGTCATCGTTTTTCATCAGAAAATTGAATTTTTTGGACTCTACCAAAAATGATTCAAAATGTCATTTGGATCGGGCCTCATGTTTAATAACCACGTTTTAAACCCTCACAGTGACCAAAATTGCCATTTTTTTCAGAGTTTTCGCTTACTCAAAGGCTTCAATTTTGACCAATTTCAGGCACAGAAATGACTTTAAACACACTTATTTTAGTTGAACAGTTAATAATTCACATACAGCCGTCATTTAAAGTCAAAAGATTAAATGTTAAATTTTCATCAATATTGACCATTTTTTGAAAGTTCGACAGGTCCAGGGTCATCGTTTTTCATCAGAAAATTGATTTTTTGGACTCTACCAAAAATGATTCAAAATGTCATTCGGATCGGGCCTCATGTTTAATAACCACTTTTTAAACCCTCACAGTGACCAAAATTGCCATTTTTACAGAGTTTTCGCTTACTCAAAAGCTTCAATTTTGACCAATTTCAGGCACTTAAATGACTTTAAACACACTTATTTTAGTTGAAAAAGTAATAATTCACATCCAACCTTCATTTAAAGTCAAAAGATTAAATGTTAAAATTCCATCAATATTGACCACTTTTTTGAACGTTCGACAGGTCCGGGGTCATCGTTTTTCATCAGAAAATTGATTTTTTGGACTCTACCAAAAATGATTCAAAATGTTATTTGGATCGGGCCTCATGTTTAATAACCACTTTTTAAACCCTAACAGTGACCAAAATTGCCATTTTTACAGAGTTTTCGCTTACTCAAAAGCTTCAATTTTGACCAATTTCAGGCACTGAAATGACTGTAAACTCACTTATTTTAGTTGAAAAAGTAATAATTCACATCCAACCGTCATTTAAAGTCAAAAGATTAAATGTTAAAATTTCATCAATATTGACCACTTTTTTGAACGTTCGACAGGTTCATCGTTTTTCATCAGAAAATAGATTTTTTGGACTCTACCAAAAATGATTCAAAATGTCATTGGGATCGGGCCTCATGTAGAATAACCACTTTTTAAACCCTCACAGTGACCAAAATTGCCATTTTTACAGAGTTTTGCTTACTCAAAGCTTCAATTTTGACCAATTTCAGGCACAGAAATGACTTTAAACACACTTATTTTAGTTGAGAAGGTAATAATTCACATACAACCGTCATTTAAAGTCAAAAGATTAAATGTTAAATTTTCATCAATATTGACCATTTTTTGAACGTTCGACAGGTCCGGGGTCATCGTTTTTCATCAGAAAATTGAATTTTTTGGACTCTACCAAAAATGATTCAAAATGTCATTTGGATCGGGCCTCATGTTTAATAACCACTTTTTAAACCCTCACAGTGACCAAAATTGCCATTTTTTTCAGAGTTTTCGCTTACTCAAAGGCTTCAATTTTGACCAATTTCAGGCACAGAAATGACTTTAAACACACTTATTTTAGTTGAACAGGTAATAATTCACATACAGCCGTCATTTAAAGTCAAAAGATTAAATGTTAAATTTTCATCAATATTCACCATTTTTTGAACGTTCGAGAGGTCCAGGGTCATCGTTTTTCATCAGAAAATTGATTTTTTGGACTCTACCAAAAATGATTCAAAATGTCATTCAGATCGGGCCTCATGTTTAATAACCACTTTTTAAACCCTCACAGTGACCAAAATTGCCATTTTTACAGAGTTTTCGCTTACTCAAAAGCTTCAATTTTGACCAATTTCAGGCACTTAAATGACTTTAAACACACTTATTTTAGTTGAAAAAGTAATAATTCACATCCAACCTTCATTTAAAGTCAAAAGATTAAATGTTAAAATTCCATCAATATTGACCACTTTTTTGAACGTTCGACAGGTCCGGGGTCATCGTTTTTCATCAGAAAATTGATTTTTTGGACTCTACCAAAAATGATTCAAAATGTTATTTGGATCGGGCCTCATGTTTAATAACCACTTTTTAAACCCTAACAGTGACCAAAATTGCCATTTTTACAGAGTTTTCGCTTACTCAAAAGCTTCAATTTTGACCAATTTCAGGCACTGAAATGACTGTAAACTCACTTATTTTAGTTGAAAAAGTAATAATTCACATCCAACCGTCATTTAAAGTCAAAAGATTAAATGTTAAAATTTCATCAATATTGACCACTTTTTTGAACGTTCGACAGGTTCATCGTTTTTCATCAGAAAATAGATTTTTTGGACTCTACCAAAAATGATTCAAAATGTCATTGGGATCGGGCCTCATGTAGAATAACCACTTTTTAAACCCTCACAGTGACCAAAATTGCCATTTTTACAGAGTTTTGCTTACTCAAAGCTTCAATTTTGACCAATTTCAGGCACAGAAATGACTTTAAGCACACTTATTTTAGTTGAGAAGGTAATAATTCACATACAACCGTAATTTAAAGTCAAAAGATTAAATGTTAAATTTTCATCAATATTGACAATTTTTTGAACGTTCGACAGGTCCGGGGTCATCGTTTTTCATCAGAAAATTGATTTTTTGGACTCTACCAAAAATGATTCAAAATGTCATTTGGATCGGGCCTCATGTTGAATAACCACTTTTTAAACCCTCACAGTGACCAAAATTGACATTTTTACAGAGTTTTCGCTTACTCAGACGCTTCAATTTTGACCAATTTCAAGCACAGAAGTGACTTTAAACACACTTATTTTAGTTGAACTGGTAATAATTCACATACAACCGTCATTTAAAGTCAAAAGATTAAATGTTAAATTTTCATCAATATTGACCATTTTTTGAACGTTCGACAGGTCCAGGGTCATCGTTTTTCATCAGAAAATTGATTTTTTGCACTCTACCAAAAATGATTCAAAATGTCATTTGGATCGGGCCTCATGTTGAATAACCACTTTTTAAACCCTCACAGTGACCAAAATTGCCATTTTTACAGAGTTTTCGCTTACTCAAAAGCTTCAATTTTGACCAATTTCAGGCACAGAAATGACTGTAAACTCACTTATTTTAGTTGAAAAAGTAATAATTCACATCCAACCGTCATTTAAAGTCAAAAGATTAAATGTTAAAATTTCATCAATATTGACCACTTTTTTGAACGTTCGACAGGTTCATCGTTTTTCATCAGAAAATAGATTTTTTGGACTCTACCAAAAATGATTCAAAATGTCATTGGGATCGGGCCTCATGTAGAATAACCACTTTTTAAACCCTCACAGTGACCAAAATTGCCATTTTTACAGAGTTTTGCTTACTCAAAGCTTCAATTTTGACCAATTTCAGGCACAGAAATGACTTTAAACACACTTATTTTAGTTGAGAAGGTAATAATTCACATACAACCGTCATTTAAAGTCAAAAGATTAAATGTTAAATTTTCATCAACATTGACAATTTTTTGAACGTTCGACAGGTCCGGGGTCATCGTTTTTCATCAGAAAATTGATTTTTTGGACTCTACCAAAAATGATTCAAAATGTCATTTGGATCGGGCCTCATGTTGAATAACCACTTTTTAAACCCTCACAGTGACCAAAATTGCCATTTTTACAGAGTTTTCGCTTATTCAAAAGCTTCAATTTTGACCAATTTCAGGCACAAAAATGACTTTAAACACACTTATTTTAGTTGAAAAAGTAATAATTCACATCCAACCGTCATTTAAAGTCAAAAGATCAAATGTTAAAATTTCATCAATATTGACCACTTTTTTGAACGTTCGACAGGTCATCGTTTTTCATCAGAAAATTGATTTTTTGGACTCTACTAAAAATGATTCAAAATGTCATTTGGATCGGGCCTCATGTTGAATAACCACTTTTTAAACCCTCACAGTGACCAAAATTCCCATTTTTACTGAGTTTTCGCTTACTCAAAAGCTTCTATTTTGACCAATTTCAGGCACAGAAATGACTTTAAACACACTTATTTTAGTTGAAAGAGTAATATTTCACATCCAACCGTCATTTAAAGTCAAAAGATTAAATGTTAAAATTTCATCAATATTGATCGCTTTTTTGAAAGTTCGAGAGGTCCGGGGTCATTGTTTTTGATCAGAAAATTGATTTTTTGGACTCTACCAGAAATTATTCAAAATGTCATTGGGATCGGGCCTCATGTAGAATAACCACTTTTTAAACCCTCACAGTGACCAAAATTGCCATTTTTACAGAGTTTTGCTTACTCAAAAGCTTTAATTTTGACCAATTTCAGGCACAGAAGTGACTTTAAACAAACTTATTTTAGTTGAACAGGTAATAATTCACATACAACCGTCATTTAAAGTCAAAAGATTAAATGTTATATTTTCATTAATATTGACCATTTTTTGAACATTCGACAGGTCCCGGGTCATCGTTTTTCATCAGAAAATTGATTTTTTGCACTCTACCAAAAATGATTCAAAATGTCATTTGGATCGGGCCTCATGTTGAATAACCACTTTTTAAACCCTCACAGTGACCAAAATTGCCATTTTTACAGAGTTTTCGCTTACTCAAAAGTTTCAATTTTGACCAATTTCAGGCACAGAAATGGCTTTAAACACACTTATTTTAGTTGAAAAAGTAATAATTCACATCCAACCATCATTTAAAGTCAAAAGATTAAATGTTAAATTTTCATCAATATTGACCATTTTTTGAACGTTCGAAAGGTCCGGGGTCATCGTTTTTCATCAGAAAATTGAATTTTTTGGACTCTACCAAAAATGATTCAAAATGTCATTTGGATCGGGCCTCATGTTTAATAACCACTTTTTAAACCCTCACAGTGACCAAAATTGCCATTTTTTTCAGAGTTTTCGCTTACTCAAAGGCTTCAATTTTGACCAATTTCAGGCACAGAAATGACTTTAAACACACTTATTTTAGTTGAACAGTTAATAATTCACATACAGCCGTCATTTAAAGTCAAAAGATTAAATGTTAAATTTTCATCAATATTGACCATTTTTTGAAAGTTCGACAGGTCCAGGGTCATCGTTTTTCATCAGAAAATTGATTTTTTGGACTCTACCAAAAATGATTCAAAATGTCATTCGGATCGGGCCTCATGTTTAATAACCACTTTTTAAACCCTCACAGTGACCAAAATTGCCATTTTTACAGAGTTTTCGCTTACTCAAAAGCTTCAATTTTGACCAATTTCAGGCACTTAAATGACTTTAAACACACTTATTTTAGTTGAAAAAGTAATAATTCACATCCAACCTTCATTTAAAGTCAAAAGATTAAATGTTAAAATTCCATCAATATTGACCACTTTTTTGAACGTTCGACAGGTCCGGGGTCATCGTTTTTCATCAGAAAATTGATTTTTTGGACTCTACCAAAAATGATTCAAAATGTTATTTGGATCGGGCCTCATGTTTAATAACCACTTTTTAAACCCTAACAGTGACCAAAATTGCCATTTTTACAGAGTTTTCGCTTACTCAAAAGCTTCAATTTTGACCAATTTCAGGCACTGAAATGACTGTAAACTCACTTATTTTAGTTGAAAAAGTAATAATTCACATCCAACCGTCATTTAAAGTCAAAAGATTAAATGTTAAAATTTCATCAATATTGACCACTTTTTTGAACGTTCGACAGGTTCATCGTTTTTCATCAGAAAATAGATTTTTTGGACTCTACCAAAAATGATTCAAAATGTCATTGGGATCGGGCCTCATGTAGAATAACCACTTTTTAAACCCTCACAGTGACCAAAATTGCCATTTTTACAGAGTTTTGCTTACTCAAAGCTTCAATTTTGACCAATTTCAGGCACAGAAATGACTTTAAACACACTTATTTTAGTTGAGAAGGTAATAATTCACATACAACCGTCATTTAAAGTCAAAAGATTAAATGTTCAATTTTCATCAATATTGACCATTTTTTGAACGTTCGACAGGTCCGGGGTCATCGTTTTTCATCAGAAAATTGAATTTTTTGGACTCTACCAAAAATGATTCAAAATGTCATTTGGATCGGGCCTCATGTTTAATAACCACTTTTTAAACCCTCACAGTGACCAAAATTGCCATTTTTTTCAGAGTTTTCGCTTACTCAAAGGCTTCAATTTTGACCAATTTCAGGCACAGAAATGACTTTAAACACACTTATTTTAGTTGAACAGGTAATAATTCACATACAGCCGTCATTTAAAGTCAAAAGATTAAATGTTAAATTTTCATCAATATTCACCATTTTTTGAACGTTCGACAGGTCCAGGGTCATCGTTTTTCATCAGAAAATTGATTTTTTGGACTCTACCAAAAATGATTCAAAATGTCATTCGGATCGGGCCTCATGTTTAATAACCACTTTTTAAACCCTCACAGTGACCAAAATTGCCATTTTTACAGAGTTTTCGCTTACTCAAAAGCTTCAATTTTGACCAATTTCAGGCACTTAAATGACTTTAAACACACTTATTTTAGTTGAAAAAGTAATAATTCACATCCAACCTTCATTTAAAGTCAAAAGATTAAATGTTAAAATTCCATCAATATTGACCACTTTTTTGAACGTTCGACAGGTCCGGGGTCATCGTTTTTCATCAGAAAATTGATTTTTTGGACTCTACCAAAAATGATTCAAAATGTCATTGGGATCGGGCCTCATGTAGAATAACCACTTTTTAAACCCTCACAGTGACCAAAATTGCCATTTTTACAGAGTTTTGCTTACTCAAAGCTTCAATTTTGACCAATTTCAGGCACAGAAATGACTTTAAACACACTTATTTTAGTTGAGAAGGTAATAATTCACATACAACCGTCATTTAAAGTCAAAAGATTAAATGTTAAATTTTCATCAATATTGACCATTTTTTGAACGTTCGACAGGTCCAGGGTCATCGTTTTTCATCAGAAAATTGATTTTTTGGACTCTACCAAAAATGATTCAAAATGTCATTTGGATCGGGCCTCATGTTGAATAACCACTTTTTAAACCCTCACAGTGACCAAAATTGCCATTTTTACAGAGTTTTCGCTTACTCAGACGCTTCAATTTTGACCAATTTCAGGCACAAAAATGACTTTAAACACACTTATTTTAGTTGAAAAAGTAATAATTCACATCCAACCGTCATTTAAAGTCAAAAGATCAAATGTTAAAATTTCATCAATATTGACCACTTTTTTGAACGTTCGACAGGTCAGGGCTCATTGTTTTTCATCAGAAAATTGATTTTTTGGACTCTACCAGAAATGATTCAAAATGTCATTGGGATCGGGCCTCATGTAGAATAACCACTTTTTAAACCCTCACAGTGACCAAAATTGCCATTTTTACAGAGTTTTGCTTACTCAAAAGCTTTAATTTTGACTAATTTCAGGCACAGAAGTGACTTTAAACACACTTATTTTAGTTGAAAAAGTAATAATTCACATCCAACCATCATTTAAAGTCAAAAGATTAAATGTTAAATTTTCATCAATATTGACCACTTTTTTGAACGTTCGACAGGTTCATCGTTTTTCATCAGAAAATAGATTTTTTGGACTCTACCAAAAATGATTCAAAATGTCATTGGGATCGGGCCTCATGTAGAATAACCACTTTTTAAACCCTCACAGTGACCAAAATTGCCATTTTTACAGAGTTTTGCTTACTCAAAGCTTCAATTTTGACCAATTTCAGGCACAGAAATGACTTTAAACACACTTATTTTAGTTGAGAAGGTAATAATTCACATACAACCGTCATTTAAAGTCAAAAGATTAAATGTTAAATTTTCATCAACATTGACAATTTTTTGAACGTTCGACAGGTCCGGGGTCATCGTTTTTCATCAGAAAATTGATTTTTTGGACTCTACCAAAAATGATTCAAAATGTCATTTGGATCGGGCCTCATGTTGAATAACCACTTTTTAAACCCTCACAGTGACCAAAATTGCCATTTTTACAGAGTTTTCGCTTATTCAAAAGCTTCAATTTTGACCAATTTCAGGCACAAAAATGACTTTAAACACACTTATTTTAGTTGAAAAAGTAATAATTCACATCCAACCGTCATTTAAAGTCAAAAGATCAAATGTTAAAATGTCATCAATATTGACCACTTTTTTGAACGTTCGACAGGTCATCGTTTTTCATCAGAAAATAGATTTTTTGGACTCTACTAAAAATGATTCAAAATGTCATTTGGATCGGGCCTCATGTTGAATAACCACTTTTTAAACCCTCACAGTGACCAAAATTCCCATTTTTACTGAGTTTTCGCTTACTCAAAAGCTTCAATTTTGACCAATTTCTGGCACAGAAATGACTTTAAACACACTTATTTTAGTTGAAAGAGTAATATTTCACATCCAACCGTCATTTAAAGTCAAAAGATTAAATGTTAAAATGTCATCAATATTGATCACTTTTTTGAAAGTTCGAGAGGTCCGGGGTCATTGTTTTTCATCAGAAAATTGATTTTTTGGACTCTACCAGAAATGATTCAAAATGTCATTGGGATCGGGCCTCATGTAGAATAACCACTTTTTAAACCCTCACAGTGACCAAAATTGCCATTTTTACAGAGTTTTGCTTACTCAAAAGCTTTAATTTTGACCAATTTCAGGCACAGAAGTGACTTTAAACAAACTTATTTTAGTTGAACAGGTAATAATTCACATACAACCGTCATTTAAAGTCAAAAGATTAAATGTTATATTTTCATTAATATTGACCATTTTTTGAACGTTCGACAGGTCCAGGGTCATCGTTTTTCATCAGAAAATTGATTTTTTGCACTCTACCAAAAATGATTCAAAATGTCATTTGGATCGGGCCTCATGTTTAATAACCACTTTTTAAACCCTCACAGTGACCAAAATTGCCATTTTTACAGAGTTTTCGCTTACTCAAAAGCTTCAATTTTGACCAATTTCAGGCACTTAAATGACTTTAAACACACTTATTTTAGTTGAAAAAGTAATAATTCACATCCAACCTTCATTTAAAGTCAAAAGATTAAATGTTAAAATTCCATCAATATTGACCACTTTTTTGAACGTTCGACAGGTCCGGGGTCATCGTTTTTCATCAGAAAATTGATTTTTTGGACTCTACCAAAAATGATTCAAAATGTTATTTGAATCGGGCCTCATGTTTAATAACCACTTTTTAAACCCTAACAGTGACCAAAATTGCAATTTTTACAGAGTTTTCGCTTACTCAAAAGCTTCAATTTTGACCAATTTCAGGCACTGAAATGACTGTAAACTCACTTATTTTAGTTGAAAAAGTAATAATTCACATCCAACCGTCATTTAAAGTCAAAAGATTAAATGTTAAAATTTCATCAATATTGACCACTTTTTTGAACGTTCGACAGGTTCATCGTTTTTCATCAGAAAATAGATTTTTTGGACTCTACCAAAAATGATTCAAAATGTCATTGGGATCGGGCCTCATGTAGAATAACCACTTTTTAAACCCTCACAGTGACCAAAATTGCCATTTTTACAGAGTTTTCGCTTACTCAGACGCTTCAATTTTGACCAATTTCAGGCACAAAAATGACTTTAAACACACTTATTTTAGTTGAAAAAGTAATAATTCACATCCAACCGTCATTTAAAGTCAAAAGATCAAATGTTAAAATTTCATCAATATTGACCACTTTTTTGAACGTTCGACAGGTCAGGGCTCATTGTTTTTCATCAGAAAATTGATTTTTTGGACTCTACCAGAAATGATTCAAAATGTCATTGGGATCGGGCCTCATGTTGAATAACCACTTTTTAAACCCTCACAGTGACCAAAATTGCCATTTTTACAGAGTTTTCGCTTACTCAGACGCTTCAATTTTGACCAATTTCAAGCACAGAAGTGACTTTAAACACACTTATTTTAGTTGAACTGGTAATAATTCACATACAACCGTCATTTAAAGTCAAAAGATTAAATGTTAAATTTTCATCAATATTGACCATTTTTTGAACGTTCGACAGGTCCAGGGTCATCGTTTTTCATCAGAAAATTGATTTTTTGCACTCTACCAAAAATGATTCAAAATGTCATTTGGATCGGGCCTCATGTTGAATAACCACTTTTTAAACCCTCACAGTGACCAAAATTGCCATTTTTACAGAGTTTTCGCTTACTCAAAAGCTTCAATTTTGACCAATTTCAGGCACAGAAATGACTGTAAACTCACTTATTTTAGTTGAAAAAGTAATAATTCATATCCAACCGTCATTTAAAGTCAAAAGATTAAATGTTAAAATTTCATCAATATTGACCACTTTTTTGAACGTTCGACAGGTTCATCGTTTTTCATCAGAAAATAGATTTTTTGGACTCTACCAAAAATGATTCAAAATGTCATTGGGATCGGGCCTCATGTAGAATAACCACTTTTTAAACCCTCACAGTGACCAAAATTGCCATTTTTACAGAGTTTTGCTTACTCAAAGCTTCAATTTTGACCAATTTCAGGCACAGAAATGACTTTAAACACACTTATTTTAGTTGAGAAGGTAATAATTCACATACAACCGTCATTTAAAGTCAAAAGATTAAATGTTAAATTTTCATCAACATTGACAATTTTTTGAACGTTCGACAGGTCCGGGGTCATCGTTTTTCATCAGAAAATTGATTTTTTGGACTCTACCAAAAATGATTCAAAATGTCATTTGGATCGGGCCTCATGTTGAATAACCACTTTTTAAACCCTCACAGTGACCAAAATTGCCATTTTTACAGAGTTTTCGCTTACTCAGACGCTTCAATTTTGACCAATTTCAGGCACAAAAATGACTTTAAACACACTTATTTTAGTTGAAAAAGTAATAATTCACATCCAACCGTCATTTAAAGTCAAAAGATCAAATGTTAAAATTTCATCAATATTGACCACTTTTTTGAACGTTCGACAGGTCAGGGCTCATTGTTTTTCATCAGAAAATTGATTTTTTGGACTCTACCAGAAATGATTCAAAATGTCATTGGGATCGGGCCTCATGTAGAATAACCACTTTTTAAACCCTCACAGTGACCAAAATTGCCATTTTTACAGAGTTTTGCTTACTCAAAAGCTTTAATTTTGACTAATTTCAGGCACAGAAGTGACTTTAAACACACTTATTTTAGTTGAAAAAGTAATAATTCACATCCAACCATCATTTAAAGTCAAAAGATTAAATGTTAAATTTTCATCAATATTGACCACTTTTTTGAACGTTCGACAGGTTCATCGTTTTTCATCAGAAAATAGATTTTTTGGACTCTACCAAAAATGATTCAAAATGTCATTGGGATCGGGCCTCATGTAGAATAACCACTTTTTAAACCCTCACAGTGACCAAAATTGCCATTTTTACAGAGTTTTGCTTACTCAAAGCTTCAATTTTGACCAATTTCAGGCACAGAAATGACTTTAAACACACTTATTTTAGTTGAGAAGGTAATAATTCACATACAACCGTCATTTAAAGTCAAAAGATTAAATGTTAAATTTTCATCAACATTGACAATTTTTTGAACGTTCGACAGGTCCGGGGTCATCGTTTTTCATCAGAAAATTGATTTTTTGGACTCTACCAAAAATGATTCAAAATGTCATTTGGATCGGGCCTCATGTTGAATAACCACTTTTTAAACCCTCACAGTGACCAAAATTGCCATTTTTACAGAGTTTTCGCTTATTCAAAAGCTTCAATTTTGACCAATTTCAGGCACAAAAATGACTTTAAACACACTTATTTTAGTTGAAAAAGTAATAATTCACATCCAACCGTCATTTAAAGTCAAAAGATCAAATGTTAAAATGTCATCAATATTGACCACTTTTTTGAACGTTCGACAGGTCATCGTTTTTCATCAGAAAATAGATTTTTTGGACTCTACTAAAAATGATTCAAAATGTCATTTGGATCGGGCCTCATGTTGAATAACCACTTTTTAAACCCTCACAGTGACCAAAATTCCCATTTTTACTGAGTTTTCGCTTACTCAAAAGCTTCAATTTTGACCAATTTCTGGCACAGAAATGACTTTAAACACACTTATTTTAGTTGAAAGAGTAATATTTCACATCCAACCGTCATTTAAAGTCAAAAGATTAAATGTTAAAATGTCATCAATATTGATCACTTTTTTGAAAGTTCGAGAGGTCCGGGGTCATTGTTTTTCATCAGAAAATTGATTTTTTGGACTCTACCAGAAATGATTCAAAATGTCATTGGGATCGGGCCTCATGTAGAATAACCACTTTTTAAACCCTCACAGTGACCAAAATTGCCATTTTTACAGAGTTTTGCTTACTCAAAAGCTTTAATTTTGACCAATTTCAGGCACAGAAGTGACTTTAAACAAACTTATTTTAGTTGAACAGGTAATAATTCACATACAACCGTCATTTAAAGTCAAAAGATTAAATGTTATATTTTCATTAATATTGACCATTTTTTGAACGTTCGACAGGTCCAGGGTCATCGTTTTTCATCAGAAAATTGATTTTTGCACTCTACCAAAAATGATTCAAAATGTCATTTGGATCGGGCCTCATGTTTAATAACCACTTTTTAAACCCTCACAGTGACCAAAATTGCCATTTTTACAGAGTTTTCGCTTACTCAAAAGCTTCAATTTTGACCAATTTCAGGCACTTAAATGACTTTAAACACACTTATTTTAGTTGAAAAAGTAATAATTCACATCCAACCTTCATTTAAAGTCAAAAGATTAAATGTTAAAATTCCATCAATATTGACCACTTTTTGAACGTTCGACAGGTCCGGGGTCATCGTTTTTCATCAGAAAATTGATTTTTTGGACTCTACCAAAAATGATTCAAAATGTTATTTGAATCGGGCCTCATGTTTAATAACCACTTTTTAAACCCTAACAGTGACCAAAATTGCAATTTTTACAGAGTTTTCGCTTACTCAAAAGCTTCAATTTTGACCAATTTCAGGCACTGAAATGACTGTAAACTCACTTATTTTAGTTGAAAAAGTAATAATTCACATCCAACCGTCATTTAAAGTCAAAAGATTAAATGTTAAAATTTCATCAATATTGACCACTTTTTTGAACGTTCGACAGGTTCATCGTTTTTCATCAGAAAATAGATTTTTTGGACTCTACCAAAAATGATTCAAAATGTCATTGGGATCGGGCCTCATGTAGAATAACCACTTTTTAAACCCTCACAGTGACCAAAATTGCCATTTTTACAGAGTTTTCGCTTACTCAGACGCTTCAATTTTGACCAATTTCAGGCACAAAAATGACTTTAAACACACTTATTTTAGTTGAAAAAGTAATAATTCACATCCAACCGTCATTTAAAGTCAAAAGATCAAATGTTAAAATTTCATCAATATTGACCACTTTTTTGAACGTTCGACAGGTCAGGGCTCATTGTTTTTCATCAGAAAATTGATTTTTTGGACTCTACCAGAAATGATTCAAAATGTCATTGGGATCGGGCCTCATGTTGAATAACCACTTTTTAAACCCTCACAGTGACCAAAATTGCCATTTTTACAGAGTTTTCGCTTACTCAGACGCTTCAATTTTGACCAATTTCAAGCACAGAAGTGACTTTAAACACACTTATTTTAGTTGAACTGGTAATAATTCACATACAACCGTCATTTAAAGTCAAAAGATTAAATGTTAAATTTTCATCAATATTGACCATTTTTTGAACGTTCGACAGGTCCAGGGTCATCGTTTTTCATCAGAAAATTGATTTTTTGCACTCTACCAAAAATGATTCAAAATGTCATTTGGATCGGGCCTCATGTTGAATAACCACTTTTTAAACCCTCACAGTGACCAAAATTGCCATTTTTACAGAGTTTTCGCTTACTCAAAAGCTTCAATTTTGACCAATTTCAGGCACAGAAATGACTGTAAACTCACTTATTTTAGTTGAAAAAGTAATAATTCATATCCAACCGTCATTTAAAGTCAAAAGATTAAATGTTAAAATTTCATCAATATTGACCACTTTTTTGAACGTTCGACAGGTTCATCGTTTTTCATCAGAAAATAGATTTTTTGGACTCTACCAAAAATGATTCAAAATGTCATTGGGATCGGGCCTCATGTAGAATAACCACTTTTTAAACCCTCACAGTGACCAAAATTGCCATTTTTACAGAGTTTTGCTTACTCAAAGCTTCAATTTTGACCAATTTCAGGCACAGAAATGACTTTAAACACACTTATTTTAGTTGAGAAGGTAATAATTCACATACAACCGTCATTTAAAGTCAAAAGATTAAATGTTAAATTTTCATCAACATTGACAATTTTTTGAACGTTCGACAGGTCCAGGGTCATCGTTTTTCATCAGAAAATTGATTTTTTGGACTCTACCAAAAATGATTCAAAATGTCATTTGGATCGGGCCTCATGTTGAATAACCACTTTTTAAACCTCACAGTGACCAAAATTGCCATTTTTACAGAGTTTTCGCTTATTCAAAAGCTTCAATTTTGACCAATTTCAGGCACAAAAATGACTTTAAACACACTTATTTTAGTTGAAAAAGTAATAATTCACATCCAACCGTCATTTAAAGTCAAAAGATCAAATGTTAAAATTTCATCAATATTGACCACTTTTTTGAACGTTCGACAGGTCATCGTTTTTCATCAGAAAATTGATTTTTTGGACTCTACTAAAAATGATTCAAAATGTCATTTGGATCGGGCCTCATGTTGAATAACCACTTTTTAAACCCTCACAGTGACCAAAATTCCCATTTTTACTGAGTTTTCGCTTACTCAAAAGCTTCAATTTTGACCAATTTCAGGCACAGAAATGACTTTAAACACACTTATTTTAGTTGAAAGAGTAATATTTCACATCCAACCGTCATTTAAAGTCAAAAGATTAAATGTTAAAATTTCATCAATATTGATCGCTTTTTTGAAAGTTCGAGAGGTCCGGGGTCATTGTTTTTGATCAGAAAATTGATTTTTTGGACTCTACCAGAAATTATTCAAAATGTCATTGGGATCGGGCCTCATGTAGAATAACCACTTTTTAAACCCTCACAGTGACCAAAATTGCCATTTTTACAGAGTTTTGCTTACTCAAAAGCTTTAATTTTGACCAATTTCAGGCACAGAAGTGACTTTAAACAAACTTATTTTAGTTGAACAGGTAATAATTCACATACAACCGTCATTTAAAGTCAAAAGATTAAATGTTATATTTTCATTAATATTGACCATTTTTTGAACATTCGACAGGTCCAGGGTCATCGTTTTTCATCAGAAAATTGATTTTTTGCACTCTACCAAAAATGATTCAAAATGTCATTTGGATCGGGCCTCATGTTGAATAACCACTTTTTAAACCCTCACAGTGACCAAAATTGCCATTTTTACAGAGTTTTCGCTTACTCAAAAGTTTCAATTTTGACCAATTTCAGGCACAGAAATGGCTTTAAACACACTTATTTTAGTTGAAAAAGTAATAATTCACATCCAACCATCATTTAAAGTCAAAAGATTAAATGTTAAATTTTCATCAATATTGACCATTTTTTGAACGTTCGAAAGGTCCGGGGTCATCGTTTTTCATCAGAAAATTGAATTTTTTGGACTCTACCAAAAATGATTCAAAATGTCATTTGGATCGGGCCTCATGTTTAATAACCACTTTTTAAACCCTCACAGTGACCAAAATTGCCATTTTTTTCAGAGTTTTCGCTTACTCAAAGGCTTCAATTTTGACCAATTTCAGGCACAGAAATGACTTTAAACACACTTATTTTAGTTGAACAGTTAATAATTCACATACAGCCGTCATTTAAAGTCAAAAGATTAAATGTTAAATTTTCATCAATATTGACCATTTTTTGAAAGTTCGACAGGTCCAGGGTCATCGTTTTTCATCAGAAAATTGATTTTTTTGGACTCTACCAAAAATGATTCAAAATGTCATTCGGATCGGGCCTCATGTTTAATAACCACTTTTTAAACCCTCACAGTGACCAAAATTGCCATTTTTACAGAGTTTTCGCTTACTCAAAAGCTTCAATTTTGACCAATTTCAGGCACTTAAATGACTTTAAACACACTTATTTTAGTTGAAAAAGTAATAATTCACATCCAACCTTCATTTAAAGTCAAAAGATTAAATGTTAAAATTCCATCAATATTGACCACTTTTTTGAACGTTCGACAGGTCCGGGGTCATCGTTTTTCATCAGAAAATTGATTTTTTGGACTCTACCAAAAATGATTCAAAATGTTATTTGGATCGGGCCTCATGTTTAATAACCACTTTTTAAACCCTAACAGTGACCAAAATTGCCATTTTTACAGAGTTTTCGCTTACTCAAAAGCTTCAATTTTGACCAATTTCAGGCACTGAAATGACTGTAAACTCACTTATTTTAGTTGAAAAAGTAATAATTCACATCCAACCGTCATTTAAAGTCAAAAGATTAAATGTTAAAATTTCATCAATATTGACCACTTTTTTGAACGTTCGACAGGTTCATCGTTTTTCATCAGAAAATAGATTTTTTGGACTCTACCAAAAATGATTCAAAATGTCATTGGGATCGGGCCTCATGTAGAATAACCACTTTTTAAACCCTCACAGTGACCAAAATTGCCATTTTTACAGAGTTTTGCTTACTCAAAGCTTCAATTTTGACCAATTTCAGGCACAGAAATGACTTTAAACACACTTATTTTAGTTGAGAAGGTAATAATTCACATACAACCGTCATTTAAAGTCAAAAGATTAAATGTTAAATTTTCATCAATATTGACCATTTTTTGAACGTTCGACAGGTCCGGGGTCATCGTTTTTCATCAGAAAATTGAATTTTTTGGACTCTACCAAAAATGATTCAAAATGTCATTTGGATCGGGCCTCATGTTTAATAACCACTTTTTAAACCCTCACAGTGACCAAAATTGCCATTTTTTTCAGAGTTTTCGCTTACTCAAAGGCTTCAATTTTGACCAATTTCAGGCACAGAAATGACTTTAAACACACTTATTTTAGTTGAACAGGTAATAATTCACATACAGCCGTCATTTAAAGTCAAAAGATTAAATGTTAAATTTTCATCAATATTCACCATTTTTTGAACGTTCGAGAGGTCCAGGGTCATCGTTTTTCATCAGAAAATTGATTTTTTGGACTCTACCAAAAATGATTCAAAATGTCATTCAGATCGGGCCT